>NC_084587.1:4684175-4984175 GCF_033807715.1 Cololabis saira | reverse complement strand
GTCCCGGCAAGGTCCCGTCGGAGTCCCGGCAAGGTCCCGTCGGAGTCCCGGCAAGGTCCCGTCGGATTATCGGCAGAGCCCCAGAGTCCCATCGAGGTCCCGTCGGAGTCCCGGCGGAGTCCCGTTGAGGTCTTGTCGGAATCCCCTCTGGGTCCCCTCGGAGTCCCATCGGAGTCCCGGCAAGGTTCCGTCGGAGTCCCGCAGGAGTCCCGGCAAGGTCCCGTCGGAGTCCCGCAGGAGTCCCGGCAAGGTCCCGTCGGAGTGCCATCAGGGTCCCGTCGGATTCCCGGCAGAGCCCCATAGTCCCGTCAAGGTCCCGTCAAGGTTCCGTCGGAGTCCCTTCGGAGTCCCGTCGAGTTCCCGTCGGAGTCCCGCTGGAGTTACGTTGAGGTCCCGGCAAGAGTGCCGTCAAGAGTCCCGTCGGAGTCTTGTCAGAGTCCCGTCAAGGTCCCGTCGGAGTCCCGATAGCACAACTGCCCTAAATTTGGTCCAGAAAGAAAGACAGAAAGAGAGACGCTCCCTTTTTCCTTTTAAACAGAAACCCATTTCCGCGTCCTCATTGTCCTCGCCGGGCGTCTGTGATCCTGGTGGCTCGTCAGCGAGGCCAGGGGGCTGCTGAGGCCGTGACTCAGAGCGCAGCCATAGCTAGCCGTAGCAGCTGTTATTAAGAGAAGAAGAAATAAACATTCAAACCTCCCAGAGAGTCAGAACCAATCATCAGAGTCGAGCCATTAATGACAGCTATGTTAGAAACCATCAATGATGAGGGCATCGAACTCTCGGCAGGCTTGAGTGTGTGTTTGTGTGTGTGTGTGTGTGTAAGAGCATGTACACACTTGTATCTCTCTGTTTGTAGCATACTCCACGCCAGGCTCCACAGCTCCCAACCGGTTTGTCGGCATCGGAACACGGGACAACTTTCTGAATATCCCCCAGCAGACTCAGGTACCCTGCCAGCCTCCCTCATCCACTAAACATCCACACATCCACCCCCCCACTCCCTCCTCCTCCCCCCACCTCCTCCTGTCATGTGTCGTCCTCTTCGCTCACCGCTGCAACTCTAACTCTGCACCCAGATCCTCCCAGATGCGTCTTTTATGGCACTTTTCCACTAGAACCTATTCGGCTCTACTTTGCCCGGTTTCTTTGCCACTACAATCCAGGACCCGGAGCAGAAGTAGTCGGGTTTGGAGCATCTAAAGATGTAGAACCTGGAGGAGATGATAGATGTGCTGCTGGGTCTGTGGCTTGTGTTCGATATCAAGTTAAAAAATGAGAGTGAGAGAAGCTACAAGTGGCAATGTTTTTTATTTTTTTTTTAGTTTGTCTCTGCGCTGCTGAAAAGTCACCTGGGAGCCGCAAGCCGCTATGAAGTGACAGAGTTCCTGGTAGATCTGGTCATTCCTTATCGCCCGTCTAGATCCCTTTTTAATTCTCTCCTCAGCACCAGGTTTATGAACATCTGCACCTCAGAGTTGGATCATGAAACAGACTTTTGCGCTGCCATTGCCTGTTGAATAAAATGAACAAGAAGCCGCCGATTCCTTCTTTCGCTGATGTCAAATCCTGACTCAGACGTCCGACTCCAACCCCCCGACCAATCGGTGGCCTGTAGTGTGATGATGTCAGATTCAGACCGCTTAGAACCTCAGCAGAGTAGTTACAGGAAACGTATCGTATTAGACCCCTAGTAGGAAAGCGCCAAACCGAGTGGAGCCGAGCCTGGCTGAGTAGGTACTAGTAGAAAAGCACTAGCACCTACTCGGCTTAACTTGGCCTGGTTTCTTTTCCACTACAATTCAGCACTTCTGCTCAAGGTTTCTTCCCTCCTAAAGGGGAGTTTTTCTTGCCACTGTTTGGCTTTAGGCTTTTCTCCCACTGGGGGAGTTTTTACCTGCCATTGTTTATGTAATAATTGCTCAGGGGTTTATGTTCTGGGTCTCTGGAAAGCGTCTAGAGACAACATCTGTTGTATTAGACGCTATACAAATACAATTGAATTGAATTGGAGTGAAGCTGTATTTGATTGTCTGATCTAAACGAAGAAGACACTTAAGATGTAGAACCTGGAGCAGATGATATATGTGCTGGTTCTTATCTACTCTGCACGTTAGGCCCCTAGTGGGAAAGCGCCGAGCCGAGCCGGACTGAGTAGGTACTAGTGGAAAAGTGCCATTAGATAAGGAGCCATGTAGGCCTGAAGTCCCAGCGTTTATATCTCGGCGTGAGGTTTTTTTAAGCTGTTTCCGGGGCGTCAGCCAGAGGGATGCTGGGAGTTTGGATGCGTTCGTGTTCAAACTCTTGCAAAACAACAACAAAAATTACAAAGATACAACCAAAACCTCTCGTGCAGCATGGAGGCCGACAGCAGCAGTATTTGGTTTACAGCGCCGGCCGGCACCGCCGCAGCTTCCCCACCGTACGTGATCCGTGCCAGTGAGCTCCAGCTCCAGCAATGTTGATTTACCTCGGCGAGGCCCCCCCTCGCCCCCCCGCATCCCCCTGGTGTGTATTAGTGCAGCGTGTGAGGCCGGTTGTGGTTGCAGCGTTGGCTGCGCCGCTGCCACCGGGCCGCGGCGTCTTGGGCCTCCTCCATCACCAACACAACTTTTCTCATTAGGGGCTAACCGCACCTGCCCGGAGCCAACTGCCCCCCCCACCCACCCCGACACATGGAAACAATCTGCATTCCTCCTCGCCACTCAGACCCCCCCCCCCCATCCACCCCGGTGCATCAGCTGCCCACGCTCCCTCTCTCCTCCTGCTGCCCCCGACCCCCCCCCACCTGCACCACTCCGCCGCAGATGCAGCCCTGGCACCGAGAGGGCACCCGAGCCCGGTCCAAATGTGTGTCGGCGCATGCACACATGCACACATGCACTTCAAGCCTGAGCCAAAACTCTTGTCCCTCAGCCTCCCTCCTCAAAATGAAAAAAGGACAAAAGAGGGGGAAAAAGCCGGGCTTTTACGAGAGCTTACAGCTGCTGGTGGTTATCAGAATTACCCGGGAACGGTTCCGTTTCGGCGCAGGGAGAGATACGGTGCGGGTTATCCGAGCCTAGTAGGTCAGCAGCGGCGGCCGCCCCGGCCAGAGTGAGTAACGGAGGTCTGGGCCCGTTCCTGCTGTTCCCTGGCATATGGCGAGGTTGAGACGGCGGCGCTGCCAGCCCGCCTCGCCGCCTGCTGGACCGCCAGCCAAGAGCCCGGAGAAAAGCTGGTCTGAGGAGCTCTCTGGTGGTGAAGCCGCCGCTCTGCAGCAGCGACGCAGGCGAAGGGGGGAAGACGGGGGGAAAGAGCGGCAGGGGGAAAAAACAGAGAAGGGAGTTAGTCGAAGCTCGCTGCACTCCACAGTCACGTCCCGGCTGTCTGGTTGCCAGCAGCAACCAGACATGATGTCATACGCAGTTGAACTTGGACTTGAAGGGGGTGTTGGGGTGGGGGCTGATGGAGGGGTTGGAGGGGCTGGGGGGGGGTCACTTTCCTTTGCCAAGGATTACATTGGGAGAGCTGGTGTGAGAGGAGGCGTGTGAGGGAAGTTGAAGCAAGCTAGAAAACACAGAGAGGAGGCGAAGGTGGAGGAAGAGGAGGAGGAGGAGACTCGGGCGTTTAGGGGTTTGAAACTTTCTCGGGGTTCGCTGGAACCGGGGGGTCAACAGAGGGCTTTCTGTGGAAGGTGTGGCTCTCGGCGGGTTGGAAGCCTGTGGAATGTCAGAGTTTAGAGAACGGCCCGTTTCAAAGCCTCCGTTCTGCTCCCTTATCAGCCTCGGAAACCGGATCCGCGGAGCCGCCGCTCTCCGCGGGTTTCCAGGGCGAACAGCACCAACGGCGAACGGGGCAGGATCACCTTACACTCAAACTGGTAGCAGATGACAGCCCTGCGCCGGCTCGATGGAAACACACATAAACTCACCCAATAAATGCGGCAATAATTCTTTTTATAACATTTTAAAAAACCTTTTTATTCTGGTCCTAAAGAGTTAAAAAGAAAAGTGGAGTCAGCCCTTTGAAAAGTGGAGTAGCTCTCAGGCTCCCAGGCCTGGGACGGCTGAGCTCAGCGGCCCATGTCGCCCTCGAGTGGCCGGTGCGGGAACTGCACCCCCGCCTGTTTATCTCTAAATCCATGTCTGCATGTTTGTTGACGTTTTTACAGCTAAAAATGTGGGAAATAATCTGTTAAGAAAACAAAGAACACATAAATGTCTAAACATGTCAGAATATGCTTCTTTTTTTCCTCCTTTTCTTATTAATCATCTCCTCAGTTCTGGTAGTTTTTATTATTATTATTTCCTTCTGAAGAAACTAGCAACTCTGACTTTCTCCCAGCAGCTGTTCTGCTGAGGTTTTGTGGATGTGTGTGCCATTTCCTCTTTCCAACTTTTAATCCTTTCTTTTTTGTTTTTTTCCTCAATTAAAGTTGTGAATGTGTGTGTTAAAGCTCTCCTGTGTTCGTAGTTCACAACTCTTCATCTGCTTTCGTGCTTTTCCGTTTTCTCCGCTGCATGCTGCAACTAAAAAGTCGAATTACACACGTTTATCAACTGATTCTGAGCATTTGTTTCACGAGGGGGGTGTAAAAACTAAAAAGACAAATGTTTTTCTCCTCTCTTTCTTCTCCGCAGTCTTGGTTCCTCTGACAAGGCCTCTCCGAATCAACAGCTAAAATTGTGTCATCAAAATTGGAAATTAGAGAAAAGTATCGCCGCTGATCAAGAAACAAACTGCTGACACTAAAAGGTCTTCTTCGCCAAACACTATTGAAAGTACTACTACAGACCCCGACGCCCCGCCCCCACGACGCCGCCCCCCCCGAGAGGACTCCCACGCCAACGCGACCCGAGCAGGAATGTTGGTCCTCGCTCTCGCAGGAGAGGCCTCGACGAGATTTAGTGGACAGACTCAGGAGACGAGGAGGAGGAGGATGAAGATGAGGAACTGTCTCACACACACCATGAAATGTCAGAAAGGAAACGGTGTCGAACCCTGACGAATGACCAATTAAAACATCTGTTTTTCTTTCTTTTTTTTTATACTTTTTTTTTATTTTGTTGTCTCCACAATGAAACTCCATGCATTGGCTGAGAGATCCAAAAAAAAACAAACAAAAAACACAAAAAAAAAAAAAAAAAAAGAGAGAACCAGTGATAGAAAACGTTGGAGTCGGATGTGAAAGTTGAAAGGATTGCTAACCCAGATCGCACACGCCTCCACATCTGCGTATTTCCACGCTCATCTCTCCTCCAGGTTCATGGTCCCAGGTGACCCCGCCCCCCCGTCTCTAGCCCCGCCCCCCGGAGCTCGGTGCTGCCCGGGGTCCGGCCCGGGGTCCTGTCGGGGGTCCGGCACCACAGCCGCATGCCTGCGCCGCGTCGCCCGCGCCCTTCCTCCCGATTCGCCCGGCCCTGAGCCTCCTACGTTTCTGATTGGCCGATCACGACGACACATATGCACTAAGTGGCTGGTCTTTGTTTACCTGTCAGTTTCAGGGCGTCCTGCTGTGGGAGGAGCGACAGCCGTGAGGGTCGTAACACTAACGCACGTGCTCCATCGTCCCCTCACCTATGCACTATTAATTTTAAATAAGGGATGAACAGCGTTGCACATCAGTGATCTCACGGGCGGAGCGCGGGCGGAGGGGCGGCCGCCGCCGCAGGGATGCGGCTGCGCCACATCTGGAGCCTCGGCCACGCCCACGGCGCCGCGGGCCGCACCAGCTTCCTGTCGTTTTGCTTCTTTCCGGATTTTAACCTTTTTTTTTTTTCCTCTACGTCTCCGTTTTCGTGGTTTCATCTCACCCGGATCGTGTTAACCTTCTCTCGCGTCGTAGCATTTCTTCTTTTTTTTTTTTTTTTTCTCTCTCTCTCTTCAGTTCGCCGCGAGTCGTTCGCTCTCGGACTTCGGCAGGTTTTCAGATCTCTGGCGGATGGACGGACGGACGGCGCGGTTCCAACAGCTCACCACAAGCGTCCGCTGCATTGCTCCCCCCTGTGTCCCCCTTCTTAGCCCCGCCCCCCACGCGAAGCCAGAGGAGCGCACGCACGCTAGCATTAAAACCTACGTAGAACAATAAAGGGAAGCCTTTATATCCGGTTCTCCAAGCCGCCTTTGTTGATGGTTTTTCATTTCATTTCCGATTCGTCCTTTTTAATTTGCGATATTTTTTCTACGTAACCCGTTCACGTTGAAATCGCCGTTACTTCCACCGAGACACCGACCTCACAAAATAACTGGACTGCCCGGCTGTTGGTTCTGTCGCTCTCGGCCGCTCTGGAAGCGCTAGCTCCGTGTACCGAGACCGAGGCCATAGCAGCGTTCGGAAGTGCCTCTTTCCCTTCATGCAATCGGTAATAAACCTCCACTTCAGGTTCTCTCCCCACATATAAGCTACAGCGACCGGGACGTTAGCTAGCGGCGGTGCGCGTTGGAAACCATCGGCCTCGGACAGATCTTCGTAGACGACTGCATCTTTTTGGGTTTTTTTTTGTTTATTTTTCTTCCTTTTTTTGTTGTTGTAAAGACAGAGAGATCTTATACATATATATTTATGATATATGCTCCTTTTTCACTTTTACTACACGAGCTGGTTGGCAGTCTAGTTATTTTCTGAACTCTCACCCCCCGACCGACCCGACCCCCCACCAACATCACGAGCCGCTTCAGTCCATCACCTCGCTGTCGCGGATCAAAACGACACTCGCCATCTGCAGCATCATACGATACGTAGACGAACATGTCTCACACACACACACACACACACAAAAAAAATCGACAAGTAGGTTTGAAGAAAAAGTGTTTGTTTTTTTTGATGGAAAGTATTATTATTGAAAAATATGTGTCGATTGAGCCACGTGCAATGCATTGGGTAGATCATTGTGTTTGTCTGTTAGAGATTTTTAAGAAAGCTAAGAGAAAAGAGAAAAAAAATGTATTTGTTTCAAGTCCGCAGCTCCGGGACTCTAAACTCGAGGGCCATGAAAAAAAAAAAAAAAAAGAACAAAAAAAAATCCTAGTCTTTGTAAGTTGGGGGTATTTGTTTTCATTTTCCTTTGTCTCTTTTTTTAATGTTTCATGTGTAATCATTTGTTTATGAATATGTGGGAGGGCTGAAGGAAAAAAGAAATCTACACAGCTTCAAAAAGAAAAAAAAAAAAAGTTTCTCATCAGATGAAAACTGGTGCTTTAACACTATAAAGTACGTTGATAATTATTATAAACGAACGAGCAAACATAACAGACCGTTTAGGAAACAGCATTATTCCTCTCTCTTTTTTGTATTCTTCTCTTTGTATCGAGTTCGGGGAGAGGTTCCTAAGGTCGCGACCCCGGCCGGTTCGGCCTCCCGTTTCACCCTAAACACAAACAACTGCCTGAAACTCACCAGCAGAAACTAATCCACCCTCCCGTTTTAGTTTTATTTTTTCCCACATTCATTGGCAGAAAGTTTCAGACCCGGAAACCTTTTTTTTTTCTCCTCGTGACCTTTTACCCCCGCCCGGCGTTCGGACCCGGGACCCGGGGCCCGGCCGGACACAAAAAAAGGGGCAAAAGTAGCTGGTAATTGGCCGTAAATGAGGTGGGAGCCACAAACAGGCAGCCAGGTGAGCCTCTCCCCCGTTTCCCCCGCCCCCCCCTGTAAATGACTCTAGTGCTTGTGCCGTAGCGTATAGTTTCCCAGCAGTTAAAGGTCGTCCCTTGAAAGTGCCTTTTGTTCACAGACTCCATTTTTGTATCCAGATCGCCTCTTTCCGTCTTACTTTTAAGCGGCTGGAGGAAGCAGGTCGCCCCCCCGAACCCTCCCCAACCCCCCCGAGCGCCGTAAAATGGCGCTCAGAGGAAAAAACCTCTTCCTCCGCCTTCCATCGGTCCGCCCCCGCCCCCCCCCCCCCCCCCCCCCCCCCCCCCTCCATCCTCTCTTTATCTGCAAAGCTGCGTATCATTATGTTTATAATATACACAGATATGCGCCTTTGTAAAGTGCAAAAACAAACTGGTGTGAATTAGTTCTTTTACTTTTTATTGATAAAATGACAGAAGAGAAAAAAAAAATGTCTTTTTTGTTTTTTTGAAAAGGCAAAACAACTTCAGCTCCTGCTTTTTTCTTTTCCTCCGTCTCCTCTGTCTGTTTTCTCTTAGACACTGGAGTAGTCTGTAACTGTGTGTCCGTCACTCTCCGTCTTTTTCGCGCGCCCCCCCATCCCCTCTTCCCTCCCTCTCTGCTGTTGAGTGGGTGAAGAAACATAAAAAAAACAAACAAAAAAAAAACACAGATATTGCCGACCCCTCTTTTGTCTGAGCAGAATGCCGTTAGCTCGTTAGCTCACATGTTATCTTGTCTGTATGCTTCACTTTGTATCACCATCCCCATCTCCTCCCGCTTCTCCATTCAGCAGCTGATGTAAGTGAACAAATTACGCTGACGGGCTTTTTTGGGGGTGTCCTTGGGCGGGCGGGGGGGGCGGGACGACGGGGTCGCCAGGGCCGGACGAACCTGCTCCGGGACGCCGGTGAGAGGGCTGCTCCGACTGCTCCGACTACGATCACAGATCGCTCCTTTTTTTTTTTGCTATTTATATTTAGGCTTCGTTTTTGACCCCCGTTCCGTTTTTTTAATTAATTAGGATTTTTCTTTTCATATATTTGCTATCAGGGTATGTTGTCGTTAGGGCCCCTCGTCCGGGGGGGCCTTGGACTGTAAAATGAAAGCTACAAGCACCTTATAACCGGGCCCTTCCGGCATGAGGCGTGGGCGACGCGGCGCCGGGGGCAGGACGGGGCGGCGGGGGTTAATCCCATATCAATTCAACCTTTCAAAGTGAAGTATTGTTTACGTGGGTTCTGTTCAGTGACAGTATTAATCTACAGCACACCGACGACATCGCTCAAAGCGCCGCAGGAACCCCGTCCCTCAGATTCCAGAGGATTCTGGGAAACGCCCCCCCGCCCTCCGAGCGCCTCATGCCGGACCGCTCCGCGTCTTTGTTCTGTTCTTTATTTTGTTCTTCTTAAATGTGTATGGTTATCGGTGAAAAAGGCAGCACGCCAGGCCCCCGCCCCCCCCACCCCCAGCTCTCCTACGCCTCTGTCTTCGCCCCCTCCACTTCTTTGTGAGAAAACACCCCCAGAGCTCAAGGTGAAATGCATGTGTTAATTACAGTTTCTTTTCCATAAGAAGAAAAACACAGTTTGAGAAGAGCAGCGCCTGATTGAATAAAAAGGATGTTCTTGACTGTAACCGCCCCGCCGTGTCTGTCTTCATTTCTGACCAAGTCCCGCCCACATCAGCCCCGCCGGCTACCCAGTTATCGGAGCGTTCCGTTTACCTCAGAAATGGGGAAAACGTCTGGGAACTGGAACCGTCCAAGCTTTCTCCAATTCCTCTCCAGGTCTGGAGGTTGGGAAGGTTCTGATTGGATAGGGGGGCGGACCGGAAGTTACGTCTACCAGAAGAAAAACAAACTTATTAGCCGCTACAACTCTGAAAAGTTCACCATTTTTAAGGTTTGTCGTATTGAACGCAGACCTGTTCGTTCCTCTGCGCGAATGTTTCCGCCTTGCAAACATTACATTTGGCTGTTGGGCTGCCTTCGCTTTCAAGTTTATAGTGTTTCCACACTTCAGACATTAGCTGCGTCCGAATTCCCACACTTCCACCCTAAGTTGCAAAAACAGTATGTGAGATTTTTTAGTGCGTCCGAAACATTAGTACGTACTCAATAGTATGTACTATCCATACTCATTCTGGAGAAATGTATTAGTGTGGATTGATGGACACTAGCTAAGCAGAAACTTCCCACAATGCAATGCAGCTTTGTTTGGTTGCTAAGTGCTGCGCAGATACGGATATGTCATAAGTATAATAATATGTAATATTAATATAATATTCGTATATAATATTATTATATAATGTCATCTTGCTTCGGCCAGGATAAACGGGAAAGAGCGGAGCGGTGCTGCTACTGCTGCTGTGACAGGATTTGTTACCATGGTAACAACTCCCCCCTTCCCTACGGCAGGAAGTGCCGTGTGGCTCTGAATAGTACGTCCCAATTAATGCACACTACTGATATTTACTCAAGTGTGCCGAACTAAAGTATACTTTTTTAGTATATACTGTTTAGTCTGGCATTTCGGACGCACCGATTGCCTCCGTTTATCTGAGCGTAGCCTAGCAGTTGTTAGCTTTCTGTTAGCCACGCGTCTTTCCCCCTCCAGCTAGGGTCGCCACCGGCCCCTAAAATACGGAATTGTTACATAATTGGGAATTAAAAGTTGCATTCCATATTGAACAAATACGGACATATATTATGCTCTTATTTATTGATGTCATAATATACAGGTGAAGGTCGGAACATTTGAATATATTGCAAAATTTCATTCGTAGTAAATTCAACTAAAGTTGAAACAAATATAATATTTCCCCTACATTCAAAGTGAAATATTTCAAGCCTTTATTTGTTATAATTTTGGTGATTATGACTCACAGTTTATGAAAACCCCAAATAAATATTATGAAATATTTTATGAAATCAATAAAGAATTAAATCATGAAAATTATAACAAATAAAGGTTTAACATATCTTGCGTTGCATGTAATAAGACTAGGTAATATATTAATTTCAACTTTTAAGTTGAATTATTGAAATAAGTTAACTTTTACACCATATTCTAGTTGAATTATTGAAATAAATTAACTTTTACACCGTATTCTAGTTGAATTATTGACATAAATTAACTTTTACACCATATTCTAGTTGAATTATTGAAATAAATTAGCTTTTACACCATATTCTAGTTAAATTATTGAAATGAATTTACTTTTACACCATATTCTAGTTGAATTATTGAAATTAATTTACTTTTACACAGAATTCTTCACCTGTAGGCTATATTTTACATCTTGGCTGATGTGGACATACATAGAAGGATATTTCAGTTGCTAGTATGGTTGTCTGTCTGTACAGTCATGCAAGTTCAATGCTATTAAAGCACTTTAAACTTTAAATCAAAGCATTTTGTTTTTATAATAAACAAATTTCTATGCAGTTTAGAAGTTTGGGGGGTGTCCCTAATTTCTATTTCTGAAAGGTGGCAACCCTAACTCCAGCACAAACGTAACCTCCAGCCGCCGGCGCCGCCCAAAAGCCGTATCTTATAAACATCAACTGTCTGTATTGTTAAATACAGTCGTTAAATACAATTATAAAACGATTTAATATATATTAAAAACATGTAATGTAGGTATGTCCCGATACTTTTTTGGCCGATACCGATGTTTTGAAAATGACGTGATCGGGCCGATCGATCGGGACTAAACTAGACCAAATGCTTTGGCAGTAAAACTATCTTTTGTCTAGTTTGTTGCCGTCGGTGATCCAGAGGTCGGGGAAGGTTCCTCCGACTATCCGGGTCCGACTTCGGCCTTCAGGGACCGGTCCGGTTCAAACTCATGACTCGGGACTATAACAAGTCAGCGTGTGGTAAAAGTCCTCGCGTGTAAAGATTTCCTTTTAAACTGCAAATAAAAAGCAAAAGCATTTCCAGTGTAAACACAGGTTTGACTTTTAATTTTACACGCACAAAAAAGAAACTTGGTACAAATGTGGATGTCATTTTAAAAATAATAATATAACAAAAAATAAGCTCAACCATTTCCCTACCTGGACAGAATACTTCCCAGGTAAGTTTTCTTATTTAACAACCACTGAGGACGAGCAACAAAATGCCCTAAAAGTGCTTTTACTGGGTTATAATGTACCTCTTTGACCTGGACATGATGCGTTCAAGTCGTATCGGCCACAACTCATCTCCCTTTCAGTGTAAAATCCCTTTAAGTAAAAAAGTTACTTTAAGTTATACTTTAAGTTATTTATAAGTTGAGTTGTGTTCTTCTGTTTTTGTATTATCATCAGAACCAGTGTTTAAGTCAGGGGTCTGCAACCTTTATTATCAAAAGAGACATTTTGCCCCCGCTTCTACAAAAACAAAATTGTCGGTAGACACAAGAAATAACAGATTTTAAAAGTTTTCATCTTTTATTTATTTTACCTGTTACAACCCCTAAATATAACAACATAAATTACCGTAAACTAAACTGTGAACTGTAGGCCTATTTCAGTCTATATTTGTGTTAAAGTAAAATAAAAACTACCCCACTTTAATAAATACAAAATTTAGCTGTAGCTTATAAGCTTTAAAAATAAATATAAAAATATAGAAATTAAAAATAGTTTTTAAAATTACAGGACTGTCTCAGAAAATTAGAATATTGTGTTAAAGTTCTTTCTTCTTTTTCTTCTTCTTCTTTCTTACAGTTTAAGATTAAGATTCCCAGAATATTCTAATTTTTTGAGATAGGATATTTGAGTTTTCTTAAGCTGTAAACCATGATCAGCAATATTAAAATAATAAAAGGCTTGCAATATTTCAGTTGATTTGTAATGAATCCAGAATGTATGACTTTTTTTTTTTTTTTTTAAATTGCATTACAGAAAATCAAGGACTTTATCAAAACATTCTAATTTGCTGAGACAGTCCTGTAAATGGCATCAACTCAAACTCGAAGATAACTGCCCAACAAAATAAACTAATAATATGATTCAAAATGAATTCAGAAATATAATTTATTTATGTTTTTTCATGGCCAAAGGAGCCGCTACGATGAGGATTTAGAGCCGCAGGTTGCAGACCACAGGCTTAAGTCCTTATTGTTGAAATGTAAAAACCATTTCAAGCTATGTAACAAGAAAGTGTCTTGAAATGATCATCTTCAACTGTAAAACCAGTCGTGACCTTGGAAGGGAGCTTTAATCTAAACTATACAAATCTGTCCCTGCATGAATGTACCAAGATGCTTTTTTTTTAACCATTTGAAGACGTATTAGTCACTAAGATCTGTGCTCTTCACTCTGAGGCCGTCGGTCTTCTCAGTCCACATCTACAACAGGAAACTCTTCTGTGGCTTCAGCGTGTTGGGGGTCCTGGTGTTCAGGGTCCTGGTGACAAGACGGTTAAACTGCATTAATGTCTCTATAGTCACTAAATGTAACAATACCACAGCTGACCACATGGGGGCAGCATATCATAAGAAAGGTCATGTGTATAGACCAGTGGTTCCCAAACTTTTTTTGCCAGGCCCCCCTTTTGTATGTAACAGAATTTTCGAGCCCCCCCCCCCGACCCCAACACAGACACATCTTTTGCATTCAAATGCAACTGCAATTTATTTCATATATTGAACATATGTGCTAAAAAACTGTCCATCTCTGTAAAAATAGATTTTCAACCTGACCAGCTCCCAGAGATTGAAACAACAACAAACAGGAGCCAAAATCTGAACATTTGCTCTACAAAAATGACACCTTTAATCCCCACATGTTTTCAGGGATGTGAGTGGGCTTGCTTCATGTGTGCAACACATTTCTTTTTTTTCCTTTTTACTGTACAACAGTAATGCATTACTTTCAACATATTTTTTTTCCAAAAATAACCAGCTCCCTGAGGAAAAAAAACAGCAGCAACAGCTAAACAAATAATCAAAATGTCAACAATTGCTCTGCAAAAATGTCAGCTTTAATCCCTACACCTTTTCAGTGAGTGAGGTGGGCTTGTTCATGTTACAGATCCTCTCAAACCGGTTGCAGGTGAGAGATTACCACATGCATCTTCCTTCCAGTAGCACCGGGTAGTTGTGGGACCTGAAGCAGCAGGTCCCCGGTTAGATTCCCACCGGCCAGACCATTACTTCATGTCATTCCCCTTCTCTCTTCCCCCTATTTCCTGTCTCTCTCTCACTGCAAATATGTATTGAAGGCAAAATCTTAGATATAAAAAATCTTTAAAAAAAAAAAAAAAAAATTAAATTAATCTACCTTCCAACCTCGCCGCACCCCCCCTGCAATAGCGCTGCGCCCCCCCTAGGAGGCGCGCCCCCCAGTTTGGGAACCACTGATATAGACCCTTTCTTATGGGCTCATATTAAAGCCATAAATATTTTGTATTTGTGAAAAGATGTTCACATGTGTAATATGGTTTTGCAGTTGTATAAAACAATTTGTGCTTGTGAAAATAAACTTTGTACTTGTAGAAATATTTTGTGCATGTGCAAAAAATATTTGTACTTGTAGAAATATTTTGTGCATGTGTAGAACATTTTTGTAGCTGTGGAATTAATTTGTCTGTGTGCAACATTGGATATACAAAGCTACAAACCCTTTTTTACAACTACGAATTATGGCACTGTTTTGACGTGCCAATAATAAGAGCCAAAATATGCACAAAATATTTCTACAAGTACAAAGTTTATTTTCACAAGCACAAATTGTTTTATACAGCTGCAATACAGCTGCAAAATATTTATGGCTTTAATTTGAGCCCACACTTTCTCAGCCTACATCATGTAATGTTGCATCTTGGCAACAGAAGTGGTGTATGAACAACCTGTTCCCACCACCAACATGTCTGCTTGTTGTGTTTACGGTTGGACGAATCGTTTTTCCACCGGCAGACTAAGTTTTAAAGGATTCCAACAGGATCACAACCCTTTCAGAGCAACCAGCGGCGTCTGTTGCTGCAGGCGCTTTATACCAGGTAAGGTTATCTATCTACTCTCTGATTTCACGGAAAAACCTTGTGTACATCAGGGATCGTCTGTCTGATGTAGAATAATAATCAAGTGCAGCTACAGTTTGTTAAGCTGGCGTTAGATTCGGCTGGTGCAATCTGTTTCAGTGTTGCAGGCGAGGCGTCATTGGACTCTAGTCCTAGCTTTTGTGTCATCTGTGTTTATATACTCAAAACAAAGCAGAAGGGGGAGGTTTATCATCAGAGACGAGCCTGTGGCCTACGGTGCATCCCTTCATATCCCTCACTTGGACACATCTAGACAACTTAAAGTGATTTTACAATTGTAAAACATGTATTTAGGCCTGCTGTGCTTAAAGGCTCAGTTATGCTTCTGCGTCACACCAACGCAGAGTCACGCCGCAGCCGTGACGCCGTGCTGAACCCTTCTGACTTCTCCGTCTCTCCGTTTGGTCGCGGTGCAGTACCCCCCGCGGCCACTAGTTAGCGATCTTTTTCTGAATGGTTTATCCGACTTTTTCCGGTCACAGTAAATCAAAGAGATAAGGACAACTATTGTGCAAAAAACCAAAACAAAAAAAATCACATATAAACGAAGAAAAGAGCCCTGGAAGTTCACTACTGCTTCAAACCGGAAACCGGAAATGCTTCGCTTTCAAACGAACCAATCACAGCGCTCTCGGTCTGCGTGTGGTCTGCGTCTCCTCTACGCGTAGTTACAATTTTCAGGAGGTGACGTCAGAGACGGCGCAGGTGACGGCGTGTCCTCTGCGTCGATCCAAACCACACGCCGTAGACACGGCGCCATTTTGACGCAGAACCATAACTGAGCCTTAAGACTTAATGCATTTTAATCAACCACATTGGCTGCTACTGGTGTGTCTACTGCCCCAACTATCAACTATTTACGGAGGAGCTACGTGGACCAAGTCTTATTAGAGCAGATACCTTGTTGTTGCTTCAACTTTCACGCAAACGCAGCGACGTAACTGACGTTTGCAGTGACGTGGCTCCTCTTAGCACCGAGCTGTGGAAAAACAAACCGGTTCTCAGCTGGTTCCAAGTTGAACGAGTTTTGAACCTGATTTGGAACCGGTTTGGTGGAAAAAGGGAACTAGAGAACGTTCACAAGCATCCAGTGACATCCAGGCTCGTTAACTTTGCTAATGTCATTAACAGAACACTGATCTAGAAGTCGGATACCGTTTGTCAAAAGTCAACTTGTTCAGGCAACGTTGCCGATCTTTACTCAGTTATCCCCTCGCATAGTTGACAAGCTGTTTATCTCCGCCCTACGCCATCATTGTTTACCAACAGAAACGGGGTCTAGTCCAGGGGTCGGCAATCCAAAATGTTTTAGAGCCATGTTGGACCAAAAACACAAAAAACAAACATGTCTGGAGGCGCAAAAAATGAAAAGTCTTGTATAAGCCTTAGAATGAAGAAAACACATGCTGCATGTTTCTATATTAGTTATAACTGGGGGAAGATTTTTTTTTCATTATGCGCTTCGAGAAAAAAGTCGGAATGTTGAGAAAAAAGTTGAAATGTCGAGAAAAAAGTTGAAATGTCGAGATTAATGTTGAAGTACAATCTCGAGAAAAAAGTCTGAATGTTGAGAAAAAAGTTGAAATGTTGAGAAAAAAGTTGAAATGTCGAGAAAAAAGTTGAAATGTTGAGAAAAAAGTTGAAATGTCGAGAAAAAAGTCTAAATATTGAGAAAAAAGTCGAACTGTTGAGAAAAAAGTTGAAATGTTGAGAAAAAAGTTGAAATGTTGAGAAAAAAGTCTAAATATTGAGAAAAAAGTTGAAATGTTGAGAAAAAAGTCGAACTGTCGAGATTAATGTTGAAGTACAATCTCGAGAAAAAAGTCTGAATGTTGAGAAAAAAGTTGAAATGTTGAGAAAAAAGTTGAAATGTCGAGAAAAAAGTCTAAATATTGAGAAAAAAGTTGAAATGTTGAGAAAAAAGTTGAAATGTTGAGAAAAAAGTTGAAATGTTGAGAAAAAAGTTGAAATGTTGAGAAAAAAGTTGAAATGTCGAGAAAAAAAGTCTAAATATTGAGAAAAAAGTTGAAATGTTGAGAAAAAAGTTGAAATGTCGAGAAAAAAGTTGAAATGTTGAGAAAAAAAGTCTAAATATTGAGAAAAAAGTCGAACTGTTGAGAAAAAAGTTGAAATGTTGAGAAAAAAGTAAAAATTTCGAGAAAAAAGTCAAAATGTTGAGAAAAAAGCAGAAATGTTCAGATTAAAAAGGAAAGGAAAAAGGAAGAAAAAAAGAGAAAAAAAGAAAAAGTAGAAAAAAGAAAAAGAGAAAAAAAGGAAAAAAAAGAGAAAAAGAAGAAAAAAAGGAAAGAAAGAAGTAAAAAAGGTCAAACATTTTGAAAAAGCTCCAGGAGCCACTAGAGCGGCGCTAAAGAGCGGCTCTGGAGACGCGGGTTGCCGACCCCTGGTCTAGACTCTATAAGCCCAACAAACGGGGCACACCTAGTGGCACCAGGTGGTATTACAGGACATGCTGGACCACGGCAGTGCTGACAGAAGAGCCACCGCTCAGACGTGGTGTCGGTGTGAAGCAGATACCTGAGGGTGAAGCAGGTACCTGAGGGGGAAGCAGATACCTGAGGCTGAAGCAGATACCTGAGGGTGAAGCAGATACCTGAGGGGGAAGCAGATACCTGAGGGGGAAGCAGATACCTGAGGATGAGGGGGAAGCAGATACCTGAGGGTGAAGCAGATACCTGAGGGTGAGGGGGAAGCAGATACCTGAGGGTGAAGCAGATACCCGAGGGGGAAGCAGATACCTGAGGGGGAAGCAGATACCTGAGGGTGAGGGGGAAGCAGGTACCTGAGGGGGAAGCAGATACCTGAGGGTGAGGGGGAAGCAGGTACCTGAGGGGGAAGCAGATACCTGAGGATGAGGGGGAAGCAGATACCTGAGGGTGAGGGGGAAGCAGGTACCTGAGGGGGAAGCAGATACCTGAGGATGAGGGGGAAGCAGATACCTGAGGGTGAGGGGGAAGCAGGTACCTGAGGGGGAAAGCAGATACCTGAGGATGAGGGGGAAGCAGATACCTGAGGGGGAAGCAGATACCCGAGGGGGAAGCAGATACCTGAGGGGGAAGCAGGTACCTGAGGGGGAAGCAGATACCTGAGGGGGAAGCAGATACCCGAGGGGGAAGCAGATACCTGAGGATGAAGCAGATACCTGAGGGTGAGGGGGAAGCAGGTACCTGAGGGGGAAGCAGATACCCGAGGGGGAAGCAGATACCTGAGGATGAAGCAGATACCTGAGGGGGAAGCAGATACCTGAGGGGGAAGCAGATACCCGAGGGGGAAGCAGATACCCGAGGGGGAAGCAGATACCTGAGGATGAAGCAGATACCTGAGGGGGAAGCAGATACCTGAGGGGGAAGCAGATACCCGAGGGGGAAGCAGATACCCGAGGGGGAAGCAGATACCCGAGGGGGAAGCAGATACCTGAGGATGAAGCAGATACCTGAGGGTGAAGCAGATACCTGAGGGTGAAGCAGATACCTGAGGGGGAAGCAGATATCCGAGGGGGAAGCAGATACCTGAGGGGGAAGCAGATACCCGAGGGGGAAGCAGATACCTGAGGGGGAAGCAGATACCTGAGGGGGAAGCAGGTACCTGAGGGGGAAGCAGATACCCGAGGGGGAAGCAGATACCTGAGGGGGAAGCAGATACCTGAGGGGGAAGCAGATACCCGAGGGTGAAGCAGATACCTGAGGGGGAAGCAGATACCTGAGGATGAGGGGGAAGCAGATACCTGAGGGGGAAGCAGATACCCGAGGGGGAAGCAGATACCTGAGGGGGAAGCAGGTACCTGAGGGGGAAGCAGATACCCGAGGGGGAAGCAGATACCTGAGGGGGAAGCAGATACCTGAGGGGGAAGCAGATACCTGAGGGTGAGGGGGGAAGCAGATACCTGAGGGGGAAGCAGATACCCGAGGGGGAAGCAGATACCTGAGGGTGAGGGGGAAGCAGGTACCTGAGGGGGAAGCAGATACCCGAGGGGGAAGCAGATACCTGAGGGTGAGGGGGAAGCAGGTACCTGAGGGGGAAGCAGATACCCGAGGGGGAAGCAGATACCTGAGGGTGAGGGGGAAGCAGATACCTGAGGGGGAAGCAGATACCTGAGGGGGAAGCAGATACCCGAGGGGGAAGCAGATACCTGAGGGGGAAGCAGATACCCGAGGGGGAAGCAGATACCCGAGGGTGAAGCAGATACCTGAGGGTGAAGCAGATACCTGAGGATGAAGCAGATACCTGAGGGGGAAGCAGATACCTGAGGGGGAAGCAGATACCTGAGGGTGAAGCAGATACCCGAGGGGGAAGCAGATACCTGAGGGGGAAGCAGATACCCGAGGGTGAAGCAGATACCTGAGGGTGAAGCAGATACCTGAGGATGAAGCAGATACCTGAGGGGGAAGCAGATACCTGAGGGGGAAGCAGATACCTGAGGGTGAAGCAGATACCTGAGGGTGAAGCAGATACCCGAGGGGGAAGCAGATACCTGAGGGGGAAGCAGGTACCTGAGGGGGAAGCAGATACCTGAGGGGGAAGCAGATACCCGAGGGGGAAGCAGATACCTGAGGGGGAAGCAGATACCCGAGGGGGAAGCAGATACCTGAGGGGGAAGCAGATACCTGAGGGGGAAGCAGATACCCGAGGGGGAAGCAGGTACCTGAGGGGGAAGCAGGTACCTGAGGGGGAAGCAGCAGATACCTGAGGGTGGAGCAGATACCTGAGGGTGAAGCAGCAGATACCTGAGGGGGAAGCAGATACCTGAGGGGGAAGCAGATACCTGAGGGGGAAGCAGGTACCTGAGGGTGAAGCAGCAGATACCTGAGGGGGAAGCAGATACCTGAGGGGGAAGCAGATACCTGAGGGTGGAGCAGATACCTGAGGGTGAAGCAGATACCTGAGGGGGAAGCAGATACCCGAGGGGGAAGCAGATACCTGAGGGGGAAGCAGATACCTGAGGGGGAAGCAGATACCCGAGGGGGAAGCAGATACCTGAGGGGGAAGCAGATACCCGAGGGTGAAGCAGATACCCGAGGGGGAAGCAGATACCTGAGGGTGAAGCAGATACCTGAGGGGGAAGCAGATACCTGAGGGTGAAGCAGATACCCGAGGGGGAAGCAGATACCTGAGGGGGAAGCAGATACCTGAGGGGGAAGCAGATACCCGAGGGGGAAGCAGGTACCTGAGGGGGAAGCAGGTACCTGAGGGGGAAGCAGCAGATACCTGAGGGGGAAGCAGATACCTGAGGGGGAAGCAGATACCTGAGGGGGAAGCAGATACCTGAGGGTGAAGCAGATACCCGAGGGTGAAGCAGATACCCGAGGGGGAAGCAGATACCTGAGGGGGAAGCAGATACCCGAGGGGGAAGCAGATACCCGAGGGGGAAGCAGGTACCTGAGGGGGAAGCAGGTACCTGAGGGGGAAGCAGATACCCGAGGGGGAAGCAGATACCTGAGGGGGAAGCAGATACCTGAGGGGGAAGCAGATACCCGAGGGGGAAGCAGATACCCGAGGGGGAAGCAGGTACCTGAGGGGGAAGCAGGTACCTGAGGGGGAAGCAGATACCCGAGGGGGAAGCAGATACCTGAGGGGGAAGCAGATACCTGAGGGGGAAGCAGATACCTGAGGGTGAGGGGGAAGCAGATACCTGAGGGGGAAGCAGATACCCGAGGGGGAAGCAGATACCTGAGGGTGAGGGGGAAGCAGGTACCTGAGGGGGAAGCAGATACCCGAGGGGGAAGCAGATACCTGAGGGTGAGGGGGAAGCAGATACCTGAGGGGGAAGCAGATACCCGAGGGGGAAGCAGATACCTGAGGGGGAAGCAGATACCCGAGGGGGAAGCAGATACCCGAGGGTGAAGCAGATACCTGAGGGTGAAGCAGATACCTGAGGATGAAGCAGATACCTGAGGGGGAAGCAGATACCTGAGGGGGAAGCAGATACCTGAGGGTGAAGCAGATACCCGAGGGGGAAGCAGATACCTGAGGGGGAAGCAGATACCCGAGGGTGAAGCAGATACCTGAGGGTGAAGCAGATACCTGAGGATGAAGCAGATACCTGAGGGGGAAGCAGATACCTGAGGGGGAAGCAGATACCTGAGGGTGAAGCAGATACCCGAGGGGGAAGCAGATACCTGAGGGGGAAGCAGGTACCTGAGGGGGAAGCAGATACCTGAGGGGGAAGCAGATACCCGAGGGGGAAGCAGATACCCGAGGGGGAAGCAGATACCTGAGGATGAAGCAGATACCTGAGGGGGAAGCAGATACCCGAGGGGGAAGCAGATACCCGAGGGGGAAGCAGATACCCGAGGGGGAAGCAGATACCCGAGGGGGAAGCAGATACCTGAGGGTGAAGCAGATACCTGAGGGGGAAGCAGATACCTGAGGGGGAAGCAGATACCCGAGGGGGAAGCAGATACCTGAGGGGGAAGCAGATACCCGAGGGGGAAGCAGGTACCTGAGGGGGAAGCAGGTACCTGAGGGGGAAGCAGCAGATACCTGAGGGTGGAGCAGATACCTGAGGGTGAAGCAGCAGATACCTGAGGGGGAAGCAGATACCTGAGGGGGAAGCAGATACCTGAGGGGGAAGCAGATACCTGAGGGGGAAGCAGGTACCTGAGGGTGAAGCAGCAGATACCTGAGGGGGAAGCAGATACCTGAGGGGGAAGCAGATACCTGAGGGTGGAGCAGATACCTGAGGGTGAAGCAGCAGATACCTGAGGGGGAAGCAGATACCTGAGGGGGAAGCAGATACCCGAGGGGGAAGCAGATACCTGAGGGGGAAGCAGATACCCGAGGGTGAAGCAGATACCCGAGGGGGAAGCAGATACCTGAGGGTGAAGCAGATACCTGAGGGGGAAGCAGATACCCGAGGGTGAAGCAGATACCCGAGGGGGAAGCAGATACCTGAGGGGGAAGCAGATACCTGAGGGGGAAGCAGATACCCGAGGGGGAAGCAGGTACCTGAGGGGGAAGCAGGTACCTGAGGGGGAAGCAGCAGATACCTGAGGGTGGAGCAGATACCTGAGGGTGAAGCAGCAGATACCTGAGGGGGAAGCAGATACCTGAGGGGGAAGCAGATACCTGAGGGGGAAGCAGGTACCTGAGGGTGAAGCAGCAGATACCTGAGGGGGAAGCAGATACCTGAGGGGGAAGCAGATACCTGAGGGTGGAGCAGATACCTGAGGGTGAAGCAGCAGATACCTGAGGGGGAAGCAGATACCTGAGGGGGAAGCAGATACCTGAGGGTGAAGCAGATACCTGAGGGTGAAGCAGATACCTGAGGGTGAAGCAGATACCTGAGGGTGAAGGAGATACCTGAGGCTGAAGCAGGTACCTGAGGGTGAAGCAGATACCTGAGGGTGAAGCAGCAGATACCTGAGGGGGAAGCAGATACCTGAGGGGGAAGCAGATACCTGAGGGGGAAGCAGATACCTGAGGGTGAAGCAGATACCTGAGGGGGAAGCAGATACCCGAGGGGGAAGAGGGGGAAGCAGATACCTGAGGGGGAAGCAGATACCTGAGGGGGAAGCAGATACCTGAGGGGGAAGCAGATACCTGAGGGGGAAGCAGATACCTGAGGGTGAAGCAGATACCTGAGGGGGAAGCAGATACCTGAGGGGGAAGCAGATACCTGAGGGTGAAGCAGATACCTGAGGGTGAAGCAGATACCTGAGGGTGAAGCAGGTACCTGAGGGTGAAGCAGATACCTGAGGGGGAAGCAGATACCTGAGGGGGAAGCAGATACCTGAGGGTGAAGCAGATACCTGAGGGTGAAGCAGATACCTGAGGGGGAAGCAGATACCTGAGGGGGAAGCAGATACCTGAGGGTGAAGCAGATACCTGAGGGTGAAGCAGGTACCTGAGGGTGAAGCAGATACCTGAGGGGGAAGCAGATACCTGAGGGGGAAGCAGATACCTGAGGGTGAAGCAGGTACCTGAGGGGGAAGGGTCTGCGGTGCCGGGGCGGTTTCCTGCACCGAGAGTTTGCTTTCTTTATCACCCACAGCGTCCTCTGGTCCCTGTGACGGAGGAGACTGGAGTCCACCGTCCTCCGGGAAGAGGTGGGGGGCCGCTCCTCCCTGGGTGCAGGGACAACTTCAACATCATTCCTCAAGTACAACCAGGGCTGGGCAATATATCAAGATTTTAATATATATATCGATATATTTTCAAACGCGATATGGTACGAGACAATATCGTTTATATCGATTTTAAAAATATATATTTTTTTTTTATGATTTTGATATAGCTTATTTTGTGACAAATTGACTTGAATGTTTTATTTGAGATTTGCACAAATGTTTTGTTATTTGTACAACTGTCAACCTCAGTGGAAAAGTCTGCCTGTTACTGTCTACATTGTATTAATTACACAGTGTATTTTAATTTAATTGTTATGCAGGAAAGGTTGTTTTATTTTATTCAAGAAGCATTTTTATTCTACATATGCAGGCAGTTTATTTTTATTTAATTTGTTTTATACATTTTGATATTGTGCAGACCTCTGTTAATAAAGGAACCTGTGTGACATTTGGCACGAGGCTTTGTATTAAAACTGACTGTTTTTTTAAGGGTTTGCCTCAGAAAAAAATTAAGCTAACAGAGATGCTAACAGAGATGCTAACAGAGATGCTATGCTATAATGCTTTGGGGGAAACCCCAATTATGTCACAGAAAAAATATCGATATATATCGAGTATCGCCATTCAGCTAGAAAATATCGAGATATGACTTTTGGTCCATATCGCCCAGCCCTAAGTACAACCAGGTCCAGACTGAGGAGGACGGTACTGACCTGAGAGACGTGGGCCGTCCCCTGCTGAGCGCCCGTCTCTTCCACCGGGACGCTAGGAATCGGTATCGCCGCATGTTGAGGACGAGGACAGTCTTTCCAACCCTGACGTGGAGGAGCTGGAGGCGGGACCGGAGGTGGAGGTGGAGGTGCACAAACTGAACTCTAAGTGTGTATAGAAACAGAAGTTTGGTTTGTTTTTGGGCGGTATACCGGTTCATACCGAATACCGGTGTTTATTTTTCTTATGATATGAATTTTTCATATACCGTAATACCGTAATAGAGTTTGTACAGTAGCGTACACAACGTTGGGAACGCCGCTGGACACTGTTTGTGAGGGGACTGTTTAGCAGTAGTGATGCACCGATTGTTCGGTAACTGAAATTGTTCGGCCGAAAATGGCAAAAAAACACTTTCGGTGTTCGGTGGAATAAGTGGGAAAAAAAACGAACAATTAATAACGGCGTTGTAATATAAGGAAATAGACTCCCGTAACGGTTGCGCACCACAAACATAAATCGTTGGCCAACCAAAAAGTAACCCCATAAGAATTTTACCAACATTCACCAGGAGGTGGAACCAAAACAACATAATGCTGGAAATTAAAAAATGTTCAGTTTTTTATGTTCAATAAATATTTTCTACCTTGTAATTTTGTAAATTATTTTTTTTCTTTGAAAAGCATGCCTAAATCAAATTTATTTGATTTATGCAAGGGTGAAAAAATTGGCAAAATAAATGAAAAACTGCGAAGAACCATGTTCGGTATTGTTCGGTATTCGGCCAAGTGTTTATTATTATTTTCGGTTTCGGCCACAAATTTTCATTTCGGTGCACCACTATTTAGCAGTTGCATTGTTTACAGCGAACATATGTGGGTGAAGATGGCTGAAAACGAAAGTCCCACAACTGTTCCAGAACATGACACAGGGGAACTTGCAAACCTGTATTTATACTAGTGTGGACATTAATGTTTTTCTACAATATTTCCTCCTCATGACAGTAAAATAGGCCATTCTAAGCCAATTTACTGCAGTAATTCCTTTCCAAATCATTAGAAAATGTGGTTAACACCCAGTTGTGCATGAAAAAAAAAAATACTGTGATATACCGTGAAACCGATATAATTTTGAAAAATACCGTGATATAAATTTTTGGTCATACCGCCCAGCACTACTCTGAGGTTTGCAGACCTGCATCCGAACGAACCACAAGACGTCTGGAAAAATGCACCCTTGACAGACGAAACTGAGCTGTTCCGCCTGAAGGTCCGCCGTCACGCTTGGCCAAAACCAAACAGGGCATCTTACCCTGCGTTCACACTGAAAGCGTCAAAAATCTCCTGACGCCAGCATCACGCTGTTTGTTGGTTCAATGGTTCTAATGTTATTTTATTGTCTGAAAAATGGTTCAAATATGTTATTTTGTTATTTGAAATTTTTTTCATTTGTTTTCTTGATGAGAAAATATGTTTATATTTCTTATTTTTGTGAGGGGGGATATATTGTTTTTCGGCACTACCTTGTTCTCTATAGCTGATATAACATGAATTACTCCTATGTGGGATCAATAAAGTTCTTATTTTTGCCATCTTAGAAAATTAAATATAGTATATTTGGTGCCTAACTGTTTCCCAAGTATATTAGTGCGTGTGTGAATGAATAAATGAGAATTAAAACGAAAATTTCTTTGTAGAAAGGCGCTTTATGAAAATAAGTCCATTTACTTGTATTAGTTTATAGCGCAGTCTTGCCTCATCCAATATGGCGGCGGCGTTGACGTATCACAGCAGCTCCGTGGGGGATACGGATCTGATACGGATACATGTCTGTGGTCCCACTCACCATCTCAAGGTCCTTTGTAGACACTCGTGGGTGAAACAGCTGCACAAGTCCCGTAGACGGGCAACACTCGGGGGTCTGAGGCTCAGGTCGGGGTTTGGACTCGGTTCCAGCTCCAGGAGAACTTCAGCACCATGGATCTATAATAATAACTGGATCGGACGTCAAAAATGGCCGCCCATTCATTTCAATGCATTCTGCTCAGCCAGCGCATCCGCCGAAAAAATCTCTGACTTCCGGGTTTACTTCCGCATACAGCGGCCCATAGAGCATGCGCAGTTGAGTCACCTCCCATGATGCTCTGGGGCCTCCCATCATGCCCCGGGGCAATGACGCGAATATTAATATAATATGTATTAATATAATATATTAATTAATGTATATTATTACATGTATAGCATTACATATATTATTAATGTATTAATATAATATAATTATATAATATATATTAATATAAAACATCCGTGGAATGCACGGACACGGCTGTGACGTCAGCCGTGACGTCACGCCCAGAAAGAGACTTTTCTTTTACTTTTCTGGCCGTTATAAAACATTTTTGACGGATATAAAGTACATGACTTAAAAATATAGAATACAAAGATTAGTAATTGCCGGGGATTACAGCTGGAGGTGTCCTGTGAACAGTTTTAGAGGCTTCTCTTTTACTATTGCGGTCTATGGGAAAAAAGCTTTCTGGGCCGCATGGGATTTTTGGTTGCAGTACCGCGGTTGGCCACTGGAAAAAATCGGCGCGCCTTCTGACTGCCAGACCCGGGGGCTGTTCAGCACATGCCTTGCTCCAACTCGCGGCAGCAGCACTTCCGTAAACGCGCTGGTCACGTGACGCAGCGGTCTCCCAGGCGCGTCACGGAGCGAAGACGCTGACGAGGAATGAAATTTACCCAACAAACGAGTTTTTAAGATTAAAATTTAATTTTGAATTGAATTATTGTGTTTTTTGTGAAAGGGAAATTGAAACTTTGCAACATATTCTATCATCTAAGGCTAAGTTTGTGTTAAATCATACAGTAATGAGAATTTTATATTCATTAATTTTTTTTTTTAATTCAAGATCTTTTTATTGGAATTTTCACAAGGTAAAAAAAGAAAAAGGTGAAATGCTGATTGTCAATTACAAACATTTTGATTAGGCATGGGCATGTTGATCATAGCATACATCAGTGTACAAAATATAAAAAAACAATTAAACAGTATGAAAAGATATAAAATAGTAACAAAAACAAACTAATCCCTCCCCTGTCACTGCCAGATTACTAATCACAATATGAGGTCATTCTAACATCAAAAGCCTGCACTAGGAATACAAAAGAAATATGAAGTATAGTTCACAGGGTCTGGAATGCTTCTAGAAAAGGTCCCCACACTTTCTGGAACTTATTTGATTGCTGAAGCGAGTATCTAATTTTCTCCAGTTTTAAGCAGGACATGATGTCTTCCAGCCATTGTGCACGAGTAGGAGGGAAGGGATCCTTCCACCTGAACAGAATTGCCCGACGAGCCAAAAGGGAGGCAAAAGACAAAGTGTGCCCCTGTGCAGTGGTTAACTTCCTTCCTCCCTCCATGACCCCAAACAGGGCAGTCAGTGGGTTTGGTTCTAGTCTGATTTTAAGCACCAGAGAGAGAGTATGAAAGACTTCCATCCAGTATTTGTTTAGACATGGGCAGGACCAGTACATGTGGATGAGAGAGGCTTCTGCTACTTTACATCTTACACAGTATGGACTAATATCTGGGTACATGGAGGATAACTTTGCTTTGGAGATATGAGCCCTGTGTACCACTTTAAACTGAATTAAGCAGTGACGTGCGCACAGGGAGGTTGTATTAACCAGTTTAAGTATGGACTCCCAGGTATCCTCTGATAAGGGAAGCCCTATGTCCTGCTCCCATGCTGCTTTGAGTTTATCTGTAGGGGCACTCCTAAGATCCAGCAACAGCAACTTGAATGGGTCTGTGGCAAGAACTTTGTCAACTGTGGTCAAGTCTATCGATGCACCAGGGCTGGGTGTCTGGGAAAGAACAAAATGTCTAGCCTGAAGATACCTAAAGAAATGTGATTTTGGAAGGCTGAATTTACTACTTAACTGCTCAAAAGATGCCACGGTGCCGTCTATGAACATATCTCTAAAACGAATCATACCCCTCCTGTGCCATTCCTGGAAGGTGGAGTCCTCAAGGGATGGTTTGAAAAAGTGATTTGATGCAATGGGGCTAAGAAGAGAGAAGCTGTGAAAGCCAAAAAACTTCCTAAATTGGGCCCAAATTCTAAGAGAGTGTTTAACCACTGGGTTTTTGATTGATTTAAGTGAAGGAAGTGGAAGTGAGGAGCTGAGTAGGGCAGGAATTGACAGGTCATCAGTTGGATGTAACTCCATCGCCACCCAGTCAGGGCGGTCAGTGCCATCGCTGTAGAAGGACCAGAATGCAAGGCAGCGCAGGTTAGCAGCCCAATAATAATAACGAAAGTTTGGGAGGGCCAGACCACCTGCAGACTTTATTTTTTGAAGGTGAGTCTTGTTCAAACGTGGCCGTTTACCCCGCCATAGGTATGAAGATATAACTGAGTCAAGGGACTGAAAAAAAGAACCAGGAATAAAGAGTGGTAAGGTCTGGAAAAGGTACAAAAATTTAGGTAAAATGGTCATTTTAACTGAATTGATGCGACCCACAAGAGACATTGACAGGGGTGACCATTGTGTAAGGATTTGTTTGGTCTCATTTAACAATGAGATAAGATTCTCTTGGAGCAGGTCTTTGTGTTTCCTTGTCACAGATATGCCTAAATAGGAGAATTTGTCATTTACGATTTTAAAGGGAAAATTGGAAAGGTCTAAAGCATGCGATTCGAGATTGGTAGGGAAAAGCTCACTTTTGCTGAGATTCAGTTTATAGCCTGAGAGTTTCCCAAACTGACCGAGAAGCGACAGCGCAGGGGGTAATGAGGCCAGAGGGTGAGAGATGAAAAGCAAGAGGTCATCGGCATAAAGCGAGACCTTATGTTCCCTGCCACCTCTCCAGATACCGGACACATCCTCACAAGATCGGAGCACTGTGGCAAGCGGCTCGATAGCCATGTCAAAAAGCATGGGACTAAGGGGGCACCCCTGACGGGTTCCACGATGCAGATTAAATGGTTTTGACCGTTGAGAGTTAGTACGAATTGAGGCTGTTGGGTACAAATAGAGAAGTTTAATCCACAGAGCAAAGTTCGGACCAAAACCAAACCTGTCCAGCACAGCAAAGAGATAATCTCATTCGACGCGGTCGAATGCTTTCTCTGCATCCAGAGAGACAACGCATTCAGGGATAGCCTCAGAGGCAGAGTAGATAATATTGAACAGTCGCCTTGTGTTGAAGTAAGACTGCCTACCTTTAATGAAGCCAGTTTGGTCTTCAGATATAATTGTGGGGAGGGCATTCTCCAGCCTATGGGCTAGGACTTTAGCTAAGATTTTAGCATCTGTGTTTAAGAGGGAGATGGGCCTGTAGGAGGCGCATTCAGTAGAATCCTTCCCTTTTTAGCTATGAGGGTGATACAGGCCTCTGAAAATGAAGGAGGGAGGGAACCGTGGCGGAAGGATTCTGAAAGAACTGTAGATAGCAATGGGGAAAGCAGAGTAGAAAATTTCTTTAGAAATTCCGCCGGGAAGCCATCAGGGCCAGGACATTTACCCGACTGCAGTGAAGAAATGGCTCGAGTTATCTCCATCAGGGATATTGGTTCTTCTAATGTCTTCCTTAGATCTGGTGAAAGACTGGGAACACTAAGACTATTTAAAAAGTCCGCAATCTCATCTCGATCAGTCTGAGATTCCGAGGTGTATGGCTGGGTATAAAAGTCCCTGAATGCTTCATTTATGAGTAAGTGATCTGTAGTTACATGGCCATTTGGTAATCGAATCTTAGAAATATTTTGTTTAGCCTTAGAGCCTTTAAGTTGGTTGGCTAATAATTTGTCAGATTTGTCTCCATAAACATAAAACCTGGTTTTACTTTTCAGAAGTGACTGTTCAATTGGGTGAGTGGTAAGCAGGTCAAATTTAGTTTTAAGTTCTAGCCGCTTTTTGTAAAGATCTGGGGATTTAGTCCGAGAATATTCTTCATCGACCTCTTTGATTTGGCGGGCAAGGTCTGATCGCTCCCTATAAGATTTTTGCCTCACCCTAGCAGTGTAGGATATAATCTGTCCCCGGAGATAAGCCTTGAGGGAATCCCAGACAGTTAGACTAGACATTCCTGGAATCATATTCGTGGATAGGAAAAAGGCTATTTCCGTTTCCATTGATTTAACAAAATTTGTGTCCGACAGCAGAATTGAATTGAATCGCCACTGTCTGTCTCTCTGAGGTAGGTCAGGAAGGGACATGGTTAGGACCACAGGAGCGTGGTCGGAAATGACAATGCCCTGATAAGCACAGGAATGAACCAGGGGAATCAGTTGATTATCAATAAAAAAATAATCAATCCTCGAGTATGTGTGGTGCACTTGTGAGAAAAAGGAGTATTCTCTGTCACATGGATGTAAAGAACGCCACACATCACAAACACCGTAGTCAGAAAGGAACGCCTGAATAAGACGGGCTGACTTACTTGCTGTGCCGGGGTTGGTAGAGGATCGGTCTAGGACTGGGTCGAGCCAGCAATTAAAATCACCACCAAGTATGAGAGAATATGTATTAAGGTCAGGGAGCAGTGAAAACAGTCGTTCAAAAAAGACTGCATCATCTGAATTAGGGGCATAAACGTTCACAAGTACGACCAATGTATTGAATAATTTCCCAGAAACGATCACGTAGCGACCAAACTTGTCAGAAATCACATTGTGCTGCTCAAATGAAACATCCTGACTGATCAGAACTGAAACTCCTCGGGCCTTAGCTTGAAAGGAGGAGTGAAATCCCTGCCCTGACCACCTCGGGAACAGGCGGCTATTATCAGAACTGCGAATATGAGTTTCTTGTAGAAAGGCTATTTCTGTTTTAAGGTGTTTTAGATGTGAGAAGATCCTTTTCCTTTTAACAGGGTGATTTAGACCCTTAACATTCCAGCTCACCAACTTCAAGTATCTACTCATAATATCTAAGAAGAAAAATTAGGAGGTGTGCACAATGACCTAGGCAAAAAAAAAGAAAACGGAAAGGAGGTTGAATGTGACCCACATTAAGTAATGAGTTGAAAAGAGTTAATGCAAAGTTTCTGGCAGTGACATATCCCCCCAACCCACCCACCCCAACTAAGACAGCTGCTATAGAAAAATAAAAAAAAAGCAGCAAGCTCTTCAAAACAAACAAAGTGCAATAACGCATCTTCCTATCCTACACACTAATAGCTTTTGCTCCCGTATCATGGGTGTATACATATTAGCACCTTAAAACGTGTAGATATAAATAAAAAAAAGAAATACCCTCTCAAATCTTGACCTGGAAGTCCCGATATGAGCCCAGAAATATTTGTACAAAAATATAAAATATAAAACTTCCGACTTAAGCAGCGTAAAAGTAAGGTTAACAGCTTACAATTATTACAAAACTTATAGGTAAATCGGAAAAGCTTTTATTTTTTCGTTTTTTTTTTTTCTCTCCCTCTACACCACTTATTTTTCCCCTTTTTTCCCCCTTCCCTCAAATAACCAAAAAGAACTGCAAATTAATAATATTTGCAAAGGGGCAGTCAAACTAACAACAGAGAAAATACCGTTCTAAACACACTAACCCCAAAAAGATTTCAGGCAAAAAAAAAGACTGAAAAAAACAGTTGTCGCGGGGTACTCACCCTCCCCTCAGGAATAATAAAATGACTCACGTAAAAAAAAGAGAGAGAAAAAAAAGTCAGTCAGTGAGCATCAGTGAACCACACCGGGCTGCAGGGCGGAGCCGTGACAGCTTCCAACAGTCCCGTTACGGCGGGTTTGAAGTTTTGTTGCGACTCGTGATGAATTTGCGCGCCTCATCCACGGAGCCGATCCACTTCCTGGCCCCCCCGGACAGCGTGAGCCGGAGCCGGGCGGGGAAGAGCAGAGCCGGCTTCAGACCCAGGTGATAGAGCTCCGACATGACTCCGCTGTATTCCGCTCGTTGGCTGGCAACTTCGGGGCTGTAATCCTCCACGACCCGGATTGGGTGGCCGTGATATTCCAGCTTTCCTCTCCGCCGCGCTTCCCTCACGAGGAGATCCTTCGTCTGGTACCGGTGCAGGCGCAGGATGACCGGACGTGGTCTCTGTCCCGGGGCCGGCTTGGCGGCGAGAGAGCGGTGCGCTCTGTCTATTTCTGGCGGTGACGGCAGCGCATCGTTCCCGAACACCTCACACAGCAGCTTGGAGAAGAAAGCCGCAGGAGACCCGCTCTCGGTCGACTCCGGTAAACCCAGGATACGGATGTTCTGCCTTCTGCTTCGGCTTTCCAAATCCACCACCTTAGCTTTTAGCCGAGCATTATCATCCCATAGAGTCGAGCAGATGCCTTCAAGGTCCGTAACTCGCTGGCTGAGGTCTTCTGTGGCGAGTTCAAGGGACGAAACACGTTGGCCATGGTCCTCGACCGCGAGCCGCGTTTGGTCGAGTTTGGAGTCGAGCTGACTGAAAGTATTTTTGAACTCGGCGGCCAGGGCAGCTCGGTGTTCTTCCAGCAACGTGGTAATGGCCGCCAGGGTTAAGACAGCGCCAGCATCGTCTTTTTTGCCCGACTTGCCGCTCTTCGAAGCCATCTCGGAGGTAAGTGGGCTCGTTCGAGACAAAAAAAAGAAAAACAGCAACAGGGAATCCTTTTTAAAGGAAAAAATTTGAGTTTGAGTTTGAGGGCTTGGTGGTTTAAAAAGTTTGGCACTCACGGGAGCACTCGCAAAACACGTCTACTCCATCTGCTCACCAACCGGAAGCCATATTCATTAATTTTGCCTTATTTAACTTATTGTGTTGCAGTCTGGGGCAACACATATCCAACTAATATGAGTCCTTTATATTTTTACTACAGAAAAGAGTACTTACACACCAACAGATTATTTATTGAATCAAGATTAATGAAACTCGATGATTTGGACACTCACAATCATGTACAACAGCTTAATGTAAAGCATTACCAGAAAATTTACAATACATGTTTACTTTCAGTTCAAATAATGAAGATAGTCGAAGAAAATTCAATTTTAAACATCTATTTGCCCGAACAACTTTAAAGCAGATGAGCGTTTCAATTGTTGGAATTAAGTTATGGAAATCATTACATGATGATTGAAAGGGCTGTATAAACATATTTCAGTTTAAAAAAAAATGTAAAGAGGAAAAAAATAGCAGTGTATGCATGAAATAGTTAAGATTTATAATATATGCGTATGGAAACAGACAATCTATCTTTGATTTTTTTGTTTTCCTTTCTTTGTGATGTTAACTAAGTAATTGTGCAGACCATGTTTTGAGGGAGGGAAGATTTTCTTCTTTCCTGCTCCTTTCTGGTTATGGAATATGCTTATGATTGTGTTGTCATTTTACTTGTTTGTTTTTTGTTTTTTCTGTTTGCATATTTCCATGATCGGAATAAATAAAAATGAAATGAAATGCAATGAAATCTTTCCTTTCATTGTGATTCAGTGCAATATTTCTGGAGTGAGATGCAGAGCTGCTACAGTCCAAGGACATTGAGCTACATTTAACAGTGAAGACAGATATATTTGGTGTTTTTGCTGAAGAAAAGAATTTGGACTTTGTCCTTAATAATTTGGTGTTATTGGGAAAATTCTTCATTCACAATTGTAGATATTTTAAGACCAAACCGTGTTTGACCCATTGGAGAAATGAGCTAAAGCTCTTGAGTAAGTCCTTGAGTCTTGTTAAAGAAAAGAAAGCCCCTCGATACATATAGATAGATATACTTTATTATTAATAGACTCAGGGTCCATTAAAAAAAGACAAACACAATTACAAATATAAAAAATACAGTCTAATATAAATATAGTATAATATACTATATATATTATATTTATGATAGAGCTTACATCTTGTATTAAACAGGTTATTTTTGAAAAAATTATATATATTTATACAAATTAGTGTATAGTATAAAAAATAAATACAGACATATAATTTATGTTTATTTGTGGAAAGGGGGTGGGATTAAATAAGTTTATACTTCCTCCCACTCCTTTTCGATGTAACTTGAAATATGTGTTTTGTGTGATTTGTGATTTGTAGCTGTCAATGACATGGAGCCAAGGTGAGCGCTGATATTTTCCCTTTCATTTTTAGGGCCAAAAATTATCACCTCTGTCTTTTCTGCATTTAGCTGGAGAAAATTCTGGCACATCCACTCATTGATTTGATGAATACAGTTACTCAATGAGATCAGGGGGCTGTAGTCATGTGGTGACACTGAAATATAGAGCTGTGTGTCATCGGCATAAGTATGGTAGGAAATGTTGTGATGTTGCATAATCTGAGCTAGGGGTAGCATAAAGATGTTGAATAGAAGCGGTCCGAGAATGGACCCTTGAGGAACCCCACATGACATGTGATCTTGGTTCTCTCAGACTCATGGTTCCCAATTGACACAAAAAAGGCCCTATATTCCAGGTAAGATTTGAACCATTGAAGCACAGTGCCGGTAAGTCCCACCCACTTTTCCAATCTGCTGAGTAGTATGTTATAATCAACGGTGTCAAATGCACAAGTCCTCCTTTACTGGGAATTTACTCACAAACACACGTTTACTCCTCATAATTCACCCTTGAGGAGTAACAGATGTTTTCTTAACAAGTGAAAGTCATTTTTGGGAGCTTGGATGGAAAAGGGAATCTCAGCTGTGGCTCAGCTTACCTTAACGTGGTAACTTTCTTAATAATGAGGAGTTTAGTGGCAAATATAATCCTCATTTCTCAACTCCAGAGTTCAGTAAAGTGATTAAAGCCATTCCAACTCCACTTAAAGCAATAACACAGCAACTGGTGGTGCAGTCCAAGTTTGTTGTAGAGAGGAGATCGCTTTGTTTTGAAGGAGTCTAAATAATAAACAGTTTTCTAATAAGTTTATTAGCAATGTGTTAACAGCTAATTACTATCCTGGTCACGTAGAGATAGGAGGAGGCAATTAAAATAAGAAGGGGATATCTTGCATTGCCAATCGCACATACAGCCAAAAAAGTAAAATATCAAAGTATATTCATCCATCGAACCACTTCTTACATATACGATTTCATTGGGATCTTAAGTCATGTGGATTTAGCAAAAGGAAAAGTACTTAATCTTTTTGGTGAGTAATCTGATTATTATTGGAAAACATTTTGTCCACAGATGGACTCAGTGGATGAAAGAACAAATAAAACAAATCCCTCTTCTGCATTACAAAAAAAGGCCAGAGACTCTAACTAATTGATTTATATTCCATTGTAGATGGAGACCCTGTTTCTTTGTTTGTTTGTTTTCTGTCATTCACTTTATGTCACTAAGGTGGTTCAACACACTCAATATTAATGTAGAAAATGTGGCTTAAGTGACTGTTTGTTGAAATAAACAGGGGAGTAAATAGGGTGAACTCACTTTACGGCCTCTAGCGGCCACTGAACGGACAAGATGTAGAAATTGTAGAGTCCTATAAGTATCTGGGAACTATAATAGACAATAAGCTGACATTTGCGAGTAACACCAACTTAATTTACAAGAAAAGTCAGCAGCGTCTGTACTGTCTTAGAAAACTGTCCAAATTCCATGTTGATTCATCCTTGATGTCCATGTTTTATCGCTCTTTCATTGAGTCTGTATTAACTTTTTATTTCATTTGCTGGTTTTCATCACTTAGGGTAAAGCAGAAAACTGTTCTTACCAAGGTGGTTAATGTCTGTAGTAAAATAACTGGCTCTGCTCAGGTGACTCTACAGGACCTAGATAACAAACAGCTGTATAGGAAAGATAAAAACTATCCTATCGGACTGTTCCGTCCTCTACACCAAGGGCCTGATTTACTAAAGGTTTGCGTGTGTAAAAACCTGTGCAAACTTGACAGCACCTGCAAACCAAAGTGCAAGCTGATCTACTAACAGCGTGCAAAGAGGGCTCTCAAATGCGCAAAATAGCACACGCAATTCATTTAGTACTTTTGCCCTGATGAATAATCAATATGGGGCGTACCCGCCGGAAATCGCTAAATACTGGGAGGGGAAGATGCAAATTGGTCCATTTACCACGCGCAATGAGATTTATCAAGCCTGAAAGTAATTGCGGGGATTGTGATTGCGTCTGTATTTAATACGTTCGAAAGGAAGGTGCTAATCTGCCCAGCATCTCCACATGCAAAAGGAGAAATATTTTATTTGAATGTTAAATCGAGTATTATTCAGCAAAAGGTTGCCACCGGAGGCACATTCATTTTTTTATTTGTGATAATAAATAAATCACGTGTTTTCATGGAGAAAAAAGTGTTTCTTATTGTGCGCCTATACTTGTTATGCAGTTGTCATACCCCGGTGTTGTGCCGTATTCAGCACCCCTGCCGTGAAAAGCACCCCCTCGTCTGACAAAAATGATATTCTCATTCCGTGTCACGTTCTGTTTAGCGTCCAGTTTTGTGTTAATGATTCATGTTTAAATGCGCTCATGGATTCCACAATAGTCATACTTTCCCACAATCACAGTCACAGATAACAAAAATCGGGTAAATGGTTATTGATGTCATTAATTAATAGCCTGCTTACTGTGTTGTCTTCCATAATATTTGTCAATATATATAATATAAACTCCTAAGTATGTGTTTGTGTGAGTGTGTATATATAAATATATTGAAGTGTCAGTGTGTTGTTTTTTTTTTGGTCTACTTATCATTGAATATACGAGGGGGTGCTTTTCACGGCAGGGGTGCTGAATACGGCACAACAATTTGCCTCTTCCACTAATATCTCTAACTCCAACTCGTCAAATTTCATTTTGCGCTTGCGACTATCCTGCTTTCCATCCAGACTCTCCATGGAGCAAAGTTTGCGCCGCAAACCATAAGACACGCAACAGCTCATTTAAATACTGCTGTTTGCACCTGTTATCAATTGCTCACGCAATCTTAGTTGATCACCCGCAAAACACACAACAACAGCACGCGCAACCTTTTGCAGTGCACATGCAATTTAGTACTCTTTATTTAGGATCTTAGTAAATCGGGCCCCAAGAGTTTCAGTTTCTCCCATCGGGTACATTGCTCAGACTTCCACTTCTCAAAACTCACTCACTCATCTTCTTCCGCTTATCCGTTCCCGGGTCGCGGGGGCAGCAGCCTCAGCAAGGATGCCCAGACTTCCTTCACCCCAGACACTTCCTCCAGCTCTTTCGGCGGGAGTCCGAGGCGTTCCCAGGCCAGCCGAGAGAGATAGTCTCTCCAGCGTGTCCTGGGTCTTCCCCGGGGTCTCCTCCCGGTGGGACATGCCTGGAACTCCTCCCTAGGGAGGAGGGACATGCCTGGAACACCTCCCTAGAGAGGCGTCCAGGAGGCATCCGGTACAGATGCCCAAGCCACCTCAGCTGACTCCTCTCAATGTGAAGGAGCAGCGGCTCGACTCCGAGCTCCTCCCGGATGACCGAGCTCCTCACCCTATCTGTAAGGGAGCGTCCAGCCACCCTGCTGAGGAAACTCATCTCTAAGGGAGCGTCCAGCCACCCTGCGGAGGAAACTCATCTCGGCCGCTTGTATCCGCGATCTTGTCCTTTCGGTCACTACCCAAAGTTCATGACCATAGGTGAGGGTAGGTGCGTAGATTGACCGGTAAATCGAGAGCTTCGCCTTTCGACTCAGCTCCTTGTTCACCATGACGGTCCGGTACATCGACCGCATTACTGCGGACGCTGCACCGATCCGTCTGTCAATCTCACGCTCCATCGTTCCCTCACTCGTGAACAAGACCCCGAGATACTTGAACTCCTCCACCTGAGGCAGGACTTCTCCACCCACCCGGAGAAGGCATGCCACCCTTTCCCGATGGAGAACCATGGCCTCGGTTTTGGAGGTGCTGATTCTCATCCCTGCCGCGTCGCACTCGGCCGCAAACCGCCCCAGCACATGCTGAAGGTCCCGGTCCGATGAAGCCAACAGGACAACATCATCTGCAAAAGGCAGAGATGAAATCCTGAGGTTCCAAAACCGGAACCCCTCCGGTCCCTGGCTGCGCCTAGAAATCCTGTCCATAAAAATTATGAAGAGGGCCGGTGACAACTTCTCAAAACTAATAGATATAAACATTCTTTTGTACCTTCTGCCATCTCCCTTCTCAATTCAATGAGGAAAAGGTAGCTGTTGTGGGGCTTGGATTGGATTTTTAGATTTAAACTCGTTGTCCTTTTTTTACTATGTGTATATGTGCCCCATTGGGGACAAATAAAGTTATTGATTGATTGACTGAAGGAACTGCAACGGATGTTAGTTCTGCATGAGACTCAAAGCGGTAGATGGTTTATGTTTGGCAGGACTCACCCTCCACCCTTTGCTGCTAGTATTTTCCAAATCCAGGAATTCCCTAATAAATAATGGCACATTCTAGTTTACGTTCATTAAGGGATTATTTTGTATTTAGCAGATGTGAAGTATCATCCACTCCTAACTTCTTAAAAGCTAAGTTTACCTACAACTCAACTGGTTATATTGTTATTAAGCTTAACACATGAAGGATGTGTGATCATGTAAACAAGGAGCGTGTCAGGTTCACGCTGTCGTCCCTACCAAGTCACTCCTGAATCAAACCAAGAATAAAACTTTATTTCAGGTTTGGAAATTTTATTAATTGTCATTTGTACATTGGAAAACAGCTAAATGTGACTTAAATGGTACAAAAACTTATCTCAACTTCTCTGTCTAAAAGTTGATGTAAATCCTTGATGTGGATGTATTTCTTTCTTATTTTGAAAATCAATGATTCTGATTTTTGTTTTTCTGCAAATTAATCAGAAATAATTCTGCTTTTATTTGCTTATGCAGTTTGACCAGAGCTACTAAAACATTCATTTTTTTCATCACTGAGTAAGACAGGAATGTTTCTCAGACGTTTTAACCTCGAAACGAAGCTGCTTCATATTTAAAATATCCTAAATCTCTACACGTGTGTTTAAGTGCAGTTTAAAGAGCAAATATTCAGTTCTTTGTGCATCTCTGATGACTTTTCTTACTAACCCAACCAAACAATGTATCTGTTTTAGTTTAATTCACTCTATTAATTAATCAGTTATGACTTTAACTTTTCACATAGAGTCCAATAAAAGTAAAAAAGGAGCAGAGTTGTACTTTTCATGTGGGATTCTTCTCAGACTCCACAGCTGCTCAGATGTGGAAACTAAACTTCAGTAAAACCATGTGACTTATAAGAAAAAGACCTGACTGCCTGTAACAAGCACAGGGAGGCTCAGAGTTCAAACATTGCAGTTAAATAAGTAAATCACGTGGTCTCTAACACTGACGACCACACCCAGTGCAGCTGGTTAATAACAGGGGGCAGGAGGAGAGTTTTATCAGTTACACACTTTACTCAGCAAAATCTGTGACCATGTAAAACTCCAACACGGGTGGTCATTTAGAGTATATACTGTATGCATAGTATCTACACACTTGATACGTTCTGGACTATAGTACTTGATTGTATTTCAATTAGTCGACCGGTTTGATTGTAAATAAGACTTGAGATTAAAAATGCACACATAAATATTTTGTGGAAAAAATTATAAACATCAAAAAAAGCAATAAATAGAAGCACAATTTCTAAGCTTGCTTGGAATGTAATTTATTCATCACCAACTTTACGGTACACAAATGGTTTCTTTTTCATTCCCATCTTTACTTTTTTATCCCTTTATATACATTTCTTTTGTACCACTGAGCCCTGGCAACAACATCTTTGGAGTAGTTTCCATGTGTTGATGGGGCATCCACGTCATCTTTGATCTCTGATGTGACCTTATCAGGCCCCTTGTTGTAGGCCACTAACCCTCCTGCCAAGACAAGATTAAAGATGCAGCTGAGGAAACCGATCTTGTCTCCGTGCAAGTTCACCTATTCACCGAAACAAACCTCTCAGCTGCAGCTCCCTGTCCCAAGTGGGGAATTTCTGCTGGATGGATTTCATGGAATCAACAAGGATTCCTGTGGCTTGGTTGAGATGCTCCTCACTGTTCCAGTCCCCCCGTCTGGTGTGGTTACCTCCTTGTGGATGCACGTCAACCTACAGAGACGGAGCAAACATCAGGTGAATACTGATGTCGGTGTACTGCTGTGGGAGGATCTACAAATAGGACAAGAGTGGCGTTGCACCATTCTGGGAAAAATAAAGATCAAGATGTTTTTGCTTAGAATTAAGATTGTGATTCTCCAGCACCCAAATATCGCAAATAAAAAACTATAATGAAAACGGCTCAGATTGAAAATATCTAAACAATCATTTGAACGCTGCCCACGGTAGCACTGGCTGCTCACTGAGACCTAAAAAGATACGTGCTTACACTTTAGATTCTCCAATATGACCTGAAGAAGTGGCTAAATTTGTCACTAGAGAGGTTTGAAAATTCACTAAATATATAGCGTGAAAGTTGCTAAATTGGCAACAGTCCTGCAGCGCCGAAGGGCTTGCTACGGTAATGAATCACGTGACATAAAGGCGCCTTTTCATAGGTTGAAGAAGAAGACGATGAAAATGAGACAGTTGCACGTAGGTCTGAATCCAGACTAGGGTTTTTAACTAATTGTTTGTGCATGCCCAGATATGAGATAAACAATGTATGTCAAAACCTGCATCAGCCCCCAGGCTTTTCCATGGTCCCCCCAGCCATTCTGCAGAGTTACTCCGGCACTGGACTCTCTGGAGATGATGCCAGCGATAAGAGCTGGATCGACTCCATTACTGTTTCCCACGCGTTGGATCATTGGTTTGTATTGCTCCATACTACCAGAATCATACTGGGCCATTTGGTGTGACGCACCTCCTGAGGGAAAAGAATAAATCAGAGTGACAGTGTGTTTATACCGAAACACTGGAGATGAAAATATCTTTCTGCAGGTCTCGAGCACCGCTGGACTCAGCTGTTTACCTGAATCCCCGACGTTTCCGACTTACCTTCATAGCGTCTAACCCACCCGATGTCTCTGTAACCTGCAAAAGTTAAAGTGATTACACACAAACATCAGCACAGTGATTTATTATATGCCTCCGGATTTTTCCATTAGACTGTAAAAGGAGAAGTGGACATTGGACGAACAGCTAACAGTCCATCACTACAGATCCTCTTAAAGGGATTTTTACCACCCCTACCCCCCCACTCGTGATCACAATCAATTTTTACAAAACAGAGTGCTCCCAAAGACATTCTTATGAAATGTAACAATGGAAACCAACATCGTTTTATGAGCCAGGCTGTGAATATGATTATTTCTGCTGTAAAGTTGGACATTTTACATATATCCTCACATCCCATTCCATCACGTTGTTGTCAGCGTTACACAACTGTAAAAACTATACAACTTCAGTGTCGTTTGGTTTGTTTTCTTTTCTCCGGCAGTTAAGACGTTTTTTCACAGAGAAGTTTAGCATCCGTACTTACTCATTGTTCTGGTTTCCTCTGGTGATGCTTCTTGTCAGCTGAAGTGGAGAAGCTCTCTGCTTCCTGCTCTGTCCTGCGAAGAGCGTGGAGAAAAAAAAAACAGTTGATTTACAGGAAACCCATGAATCTTAAACTAAAGCTGCTTGAATGGCTGTTGCAGAAGCTTAATTCTGCAGTATTTTCGAGCACCTTAAACCAGGTCCAATAAGAAAAAAAGTCAGTACGCCACTCCAGCAGACCGTTCACACAGCAGTAGCAGCCAATTATCCCAGAATGCATTTCACCAACCGTTTACACAGCAGTAGCAGCCAAGTATCCCAGAATGCATTTCGCACCAAAACGACAGCGAAAGCCGAAAGCTAAAAGCAAGCTAAAAGCTGTTTTAATTTCCGCTGTAGCGCTGTTAATATGCTACTTTATTAAGTTTTACTATTTTTTCAGGCGTAAAAATAACCGTTAAGATCCCCAACCTGGGCTCAGTTTATCCAAATAACGCCTGTTAAGAAATTTGATCCAATGTTTTCCGGGATGAGAAGAGCCGCCGGCCCCGGGGAGCAGCAGCTCTGTGGAGAATTACCGCTGGCTGAAATAAATCATTTAGGAAGATAAATGTTGGTTTAAAAGATGAAATCTAACAGTTGTAGCTGTCACATTAGTTTGTCTGAATATAAAGTGAAGCTTCATGTTTTTAGTAGATGGATAGATAGATAGAACTTTATTCATCTAACTATCTATCTAGTAAAAAAACATGAAACTCTACTTTATATTCAGACAAAACTACAAACTACAAACAAAACAAAGCTGCAACTGTTAGATAATAGATAGATTATATATATATATATATATATATATATATATATATATATATATATATATATATATATATTTATATATATATATATACTTTTATTTTCCTCCATATGAGGTTAAGGAAAATGTAACTGACCAATGCACTTCTTGTATAATGTTTGTGATGCATATGGTTCATTGTTTTACTTTGAGCTGCTTAAAAAATGAAGGAATCTTAAGTTCGTCTTTACAAGTGTAAAGTTGGGACTACATTGTGTTTGTATTCATGAAGGAATATTACATTCAGGTCAAAAGCTTTTTTTGTGGAAAATTGGATAAACATTGGCATAAAGCAGCATATTTGCCCTTTCTCATGTTGTTAACAGTATTAAAAACATAAAATATATATATATAAAAATATGTATATAATATATATAATATATATAAAAAATATGTATATATATATATATATATATATATATATATAAAAAAAAATATATATATATACATATATATATATATATATATATATATATATATATATATATATATATATATATATATATATGTATGTATATATGTATGTATATATATATATAAAAATATGTATATATATATATATGTATATATATATATATATATATATATATATACATATATATATATATATATATATATATATATATATATATATATATATATATATATATATATATATATGTATATATATATATATAAATAAAGGATTATATATAACGTATATGTATATAATAAGAATAACGGTTAGTGATATTTGTGATTACCATAAACAGGTTTAGACTCCTTGGCGGTAGAACTGGTGGTGGAACCAAAAAGAGGTGACAATAGACTTGAAAAAAATGTTCTTGTCCTAGAGACTCCTCAGAAACTCTCCTCAGACTGGTAAAGTGAAAGAAGAAAAAACATGGAAGAGGTAGAGACAATTTGGTTTAGAGAAAGTATAAAAAGTATAAGCACTTACTAGTTTTTCCTCTTTTCTCTGGCGTTTCCTCAGATCTTCCCGTGAAGTTGAAGCAGAGACGCTCTTGACAGCCTCGTCCTGATACTGCAAACCCACCCCCGTTGTTTTTAACTTTCATTGTGGAAACGCCCGTTTCCTGTCCTGTTGCTACTAGATAAGCTCATTTGTGTGAATGGCGAGCCAGAAAGGACAAAAGTTGCCTTCAAAAAAAAGACTGTATTTAGAGTGTCATGAACAGTGTAAATAAAATAAAAAATGTTTCCTGCAAGCAGTCAAATATATGATGTTCTCTGCGGTCATTGAACACTGCTTTGCAAATGGATTGATGTCTTTTGGGGTTTGATTTCATGAACTATTAGAGCAGAGGGCTGTTTCACACAAGCAGCATAGCCGTTTAGGTCGGGATGAAGTTTATGGTTTTTACAAATGAGAAGGAAATGACAATTGTTGATCAAATAGACAATACACGGCATACAATCTAACAACATAGAAATTCAAGGTAAACACAATGAAATAAACCAAGATGGTGTAAGAATGACCGAAATGACCAAAACGGTCAATTAGGAGCAAAATACAAATATTTTGATCAATTCTCGCTAAATATATGTATATATATATATATATATATATATATATATATATATATATATATATATATATATATATATATATATACATATATATATATATATATATATGTATATGTATATGTATATATATATACATATATATATATATATATATATATGTATATGTATATGTATATGTATATATGTAGATGATAGATTAGATTATTGATACTGGAGCCCCATAAGCAGCGCTGCTGCACTGTCTGTACATCAGAGCAGTCACAATTTTAATGAATGTATTAAAATTAACATATCAGTCAATTGAATTTCATTTTATTTTATTATTAACAAAGTTCTTCTCCTCTCTGTCGAGTCGCTCCCTCTCCCTATTTATTTCAGCTCCCGGACAAATTCTCTGTCAAAACACAGCAATGAAAAGTAGTTATTTCATGAAAATACAACGAACTCCCAATATATAACGTTGTCAAAACACTTAAATCACTTTTATTTACCTAGCAAGCATGCTAAGATAACTAACAAAAACCTAACATACTATTAAAAACCTAACTTCAATCCTTTTTGGGCAGCATTTGGCCGCCCATTGAAGAGGCTTCCTCGGATCGCCACATAATCAGCGCCTCGTTGTCTGCTCTGTCTCTAATAACAACAAATAGATTTCAAGTTATATGTTGTTTTCTTCTTGACAGCTCGCTATCGGTAACGTTACTTTAGCCGACTTAACGTTACATTATCGCTTTGTATTCCTCCTTCTCCCTCTCCACGGAGCAACTAGTCCTTTCTGCCATCACACAATTGTGCTGTCTTATCGCCACTGTTTTGTATTGCACTTGTGTTTTCTCAATAAAGCTTGTAAAAAAAAAATGCGCTGTCTGGTCAAGGGCGCATTGCATTCTGGGATATAATAGGCGAGGTAGACTGGTCTGATGCATGCTGCGGATTTTTTCCAAATCAGTAAAACATCTGGGTATTTTTCGCATACTGCAGATTTTGCTTTTGTTCACATACTTCATACTACATATTGGCAAAATCAGTACATACTAGCAGTACAGTATGCAAGTTCGGAAACGGCCTGAGTCTTTCGTGATTCAAAAAGACGAGATTTCGTCTCATCCAGTGAAAAGCAAACTCTGAGGTTTTATGACCAAGATAAGAGTGTGTGTGTGTGTGTGTCTGTGTGTGTGTGTGTGTGTGTGTGTGTGTGTGGGGGGGGGGGGGGGGGTTAGAAGGAGAGGATGAGAGGAGAAAAGTAAAACCAAAGACACGAGAATAACTTCTCACTACCGGAAAACCAAGTTCTTCTGATGTTTCCTACACAGAGACGCACCAATGTGAAACTAACTCCACATCTTTTCTCTGGTCATTAGACTGGGAAATGAGGAAGAGCTTTGTTTTCTGTTGTGGAAGAGCATGTCATCTAGATCCAGCAACATGGATGCAACAATAGACAAATGATAAAATGAACAAACACACTTAAACTAATAAACACAGTTGTGACGGGATCAGCGGCTCACAACGCAAAACTAGGATAGTTAAATTTGTTAACTATGTTTGTCTGCCCAGAGACAAAACAGACTCTTACGTGCATCTTTGTAGTTGAAGAAAAAGGTGGTTTGATCTGGCCGGTCAGCGTTCCTTGGTGAACAGATGGGTTATTACGCTACGCACAGGGCCGCCGCAAGGGGTGTGCGAACCGTGCGGCCGCACGGGGCCCCGCGCCCCAAGGGCCTCACGCTATGGGCGTTTTTTTTTCCGTTTTTTTTCCTTCTTTCCCTTTATAAATAGAAATTTCGGAGGATGTGAAAAGAGAGGCTCCAAAGAGTGACAAGACAAAAAGCAGCAGGGCAGATAGGGAGGGAGCGGGAGCAGAAAAGCGTCCGCCTTCACCGAGAGCCGGAAGATGAAGCTTATTTTATGTTGTCTGACATTGCAACCCGTATCCAACCAAGTACCGACTTTAATGTGTCTGAACGGTCCGACCATCAATCAAGCGGAGCGGCTTCTTCGCTACCAAAGTCACTAAAACATGTTGACAGATTCTTAAGTGCAGTGTACCACAAAAAACTGGTTCGAGGTCTGTAAACACAACGACATTAATAGAAATGGCGCACCTGATTACAAGGCGTACTGCCGATTTTTGAGAAAAATTAAGGATTTTTAAGGGCCTTTTTGTGCAGAAAATACGGCACTTTTATTGACCATAAAGACCCTTTCACAAACCGCCACAAGGACCCAGATTTAATGAAGTAACCAGCTTTGACAACTCAGGAAAACCCAGGACTCTCATATGGAGCCCTGAGGGATCCCATGGGCGCAGTCGGTCAGCCAATCATTGGGTCCCGGTGGTGTCTTGTTCTGCCCAGGTTCACATTAGCGTGCTCAGGAAGAGTCAGCTTAAAAAGACATCAAAGGGCATTTTTCTCATTCGTTTCTTTTTTTCTTTTTTTTTGAAATGTTTGTAATGTCCTTTTTATTCCCGTTTATGAACCTTATTTCTCATTTTCAAGCCATCCATCTTCATTAAAAGTTACAGTTGCTCAACATTTATTAGCTCCAGTGATTACAGATAGGCTTCACTTGCTCTGAAGTGAAAAATTAACTAAGCTGCGCTATGTAGGCCGATGGAAAGAACCTGAACACACTCTATTAGTTATTATTCAGTTATGACTTTAACTTTTCACATAGAGTCCAATAAAAGTAAAAAAGGAGCAGAGTTGTACTTTTCATGTGGGATTCTTCTCAGACTCCACAGCTGCTCAGATATGGAAACTAAACTTCAGTAAAACCATGTGACTTACAAGAAAAAGACCTGACTGCCTGTAAAAGCACAGGGAGGCTCTGAGTTCAAACATTGCAGTTAAATAAGTAAATCACGTGGTCTCTAACACTGACGACCACACCCAGTGCAGCTGGTTAATAACAGCGGTGACACTAGGAGAGTTTTATCAGTTACACACTTTACTCAGAAAAATCTGTGACCATGTAAAACTCCAACACGGGTGGTCATTTAGAGGATATACTGTATGGATAGTACCTACACACTTGATACGTTCTGGACTATAGTACTTGATTGTATTTCAATTAGTCGACCGGTTTGATTGTAAATAAGACTTGAGATTAAAAATGAACACATAAATATTTTGTGGAATAAATTATAAACATCAAAAAAAGCAATAAATAGAAGCACAATTTCTAAGCATGCTTGGAATGTAATTTATTTATCACCAAACGGTACACAAATGGTTTCTTTTTCATTCCCATCTTTACATTTTTATCACTTCCACGTAGGGATGGGAAGGAATGTTGCGTTTTCCAGCAGTGTCAGCAACGTTAGCATTTCGTTGGCTAATAATACTGCAGGTAACTAATTAACTAGTGAACACTCCCCATCATATTAGCGCCATTTGCCTCATTGTTGTCCTTTTTTTCCAAATGGGAAGCGATAAGGGAATTGTTAAAGAACCGAATTGGTAAGCAGAATCGAAAATGGAATTGGAATCGTAAAAATCGTGTCAATTCCCATCCCTACTTCCAGGTGTTAATATCCATTTCTTTTGTACCACTGAGCCCTGGCAGCAACATCGTTGGAGTAGTCTCGACCTGTTGTTTGGGCATCCACATCTTGGTAGGAGTGGACGCTTCCATCCCCCATGTTGTAGGCCGCTATCCCTCCTGCCAAGACAAGATTAAAGATGCAGCTAAGGAAACCGATCTTGTCTCCGTGCAAGTTCACCAATTCACTGAAACAAACCTTTCAGCTGCTGCTCCCTGGTCCAAGAGGGGAATTTGTTCTGGATGCGTTTGATGAAATAAACAAGGATATCTGTGCCTTGGGAGAGATGCTCCTCACTGTTCCAGTCCCCCTGTATGGCGTGGTGCCTCTTGTCAACCTGCAGAGACGGAGCAAACAGACGGTGAATACGGATGTCGGTGTACTGCTGTGGGAGGATCTACAAATATCGCAAAGAAAAACCTGTAATGGAAATGGCTCCGATTGAAAGTATCTAAACAATCATTTGAACGCTGCCTTCATGCTCTGTTGACTATTTTATCAACAGCGGTAGCAGCAATCGCTCTAATTTGTCAAAAGTTAAAGATGTTGTTGTTTTGGAGCGGCCCACGGTAGCACCGGCTGCTCACTGAGAAACAAATTAAAAGATATGTGCTTTAGACTCTCCAAATGACCTGAAGAAGTGACTAAATTTGTCAGTAGAGAGGTTTGAAAATTCACTAAATATATAGCGTGAGAGTTGCTAAATTGGCAACACTCCTGCAGTGCCGAAGGGCTTGCTACGCTGATGAATCATGTGACATAAAGGCGCCTTTTCATAGGTTGAAGGAGAAGACGATGAAAATGAGACAGTTGCACGTAGGTCTGAATCCAGACTAGGCTTTTTAACTAATTGTTTGTGCATGCCCAGATACGAGATAGACAATGTATGTCGAAACCTGCATCAGCCCCCAGGCATTTCCATGGTCCCCCCAGCCGTTCTGCAGAGCATTTCCGGCCCTGGACTCTCTGGAGATGATGCCAGCGATAAGGGCTGGATCGATTCCAAATCTGCTTCCCACGCGTTGGATCATTGTTTTGTATGTCGCCATTCTACCAACGTCAATCTGGGCCATTTGGTGTGATGCAGCCACTCCTGAGGTAAAAGAATAAATCAGAGCGACAGTGTGTTTATATCAAAACACTGGAGATGAAAATATCTTTCTGCAGGTCTCGAGCACCGCTGGACTCAGCTGTTTACCTGTAACACTGAGTCTGTCCTGCTGAGACGTTTCCCATGAAGCTCCAGAGGTTTCAACCCTCCCGATGTCTCCGTAACCTGCAAAAGTTCAGGTGATTACACACAAACATCAGCACAGTGATTTATTATATGCCTCCGGATTTTTCCATTAGACTGTAAAAGGAGAAGTGGACATTGGACGAACAGCTAACAGTCCATCACTACAGATCCTCTTAAAGGGATTTTTACCACCCCTACCCCCCCACTCGTGATCACATTCAATTTTTACAAATCAGAGTGCTCCGAAAGACATTCTTATGAAATTTAACAATGGAAACCAACATCGTTTTATGAGCCAGGCTGTGAATATGATTATTTCTGCTGTAAAGTTGGACATTTTTCATATATCCCCACATTCCATCCCACCACAACGACAAGACAGGAGACAATGGCAGCAGAAAAACTAAATTCGGTTGTTTCATTCATTTCACGAGGCGTTCGCTGGAGGAAAAGAAGCTGATTAAGGAGCTTGGACCGGACCAACCAGACCTAAAAATTAGAAGAGAACTCTAAAAGTAGAGTTTATAGTTGTGTTGTAATCCCCACTCGCCAGTGCGCCCCCCCTAAAATGTTTTATCACCAGCCGCCACTGAGCAAGAGGCAGCTGAGCGGGATCCTGATGAAAAGCTGAGACTTTTTCTGGACCGATGCAGACACAAGGACATAAAACTAAACGTGGAAAAGTTTAAACTGAAAAAAAAGGAGGTTTTCTGAAATGTTGATGTACGTTCATACTCAAATGGTTAAGTACAATTTTCAAGAAATATTTACGTAGCCAATGTTTGTGAAATACTGTATGGTGAGCTGTATAAAGTCAGACTAGCTTAAAAAGGAATTATAATACCTTTTGTTTACAGTAGAATACAAAGATGAACATTTTTTGGTTATTATAGCTGCTTTGTTTATTATTTCAGAGAGATTATTTCAATTAGAATTTTGTTTATCGTAACCGATATGAAAAGAGAAAACTCTCAGAAAAGAGAAAGGATGTAACAATAAGAGCTATTGTTTACATATATGTTCACTAGGAACTATTGTTTTACGTTGCAGGAGAGTTGCTACACGGACAGTTTTGAGTGATGCACCCCGAACAGGTTGGTCTGTAATGTGCTGAAGATATAATAAACTATAACCCACTTGGGTTGAAATAAGAAATTCTGTAGTCATTGATTAATGAAAGAGACAAAATTTAACAGCACTTACTCATTGTTCTGGTTTCCTCTGGTGATGCTCCGTCAGCTGAAGTGGAAAAGCTCTCTGCAGTTTCCTGCTCTGTCCTGCAAACGCACTGGATCAGGATTTATACCCGTTTTAGTTTCAGTTTTCACTTTCGCTTTGACTCTTTTTTTTTGTGGCATCACATCCATAGACATCATATAGAACATGTTCTAATCTTTATGATGTCTATGGCCACATCCACATGAATAAACAAAGTCCAACACAAGTCACGTTGAGAAAAAAAAGAAACCGTGAATCCTTAAACTACAGCAGCTTGAACGGCTGTTGCAGAAAATTAATTCTGCAGTATTTATATATATTACAGGACTGTCTCAGAAAATTTGAATATTGTGATAAAGTCCTTTATTTTCTGTAATGCAAAAATGTCATACATTCTGGATTCATTACAAATCAACTGAAATATTGCAAGCCTTTTATTATTTTAATATTGCTGATCATGGCTTACAGTTTAAGAAAACTCAAATATCCTATCTCAAAAAATTTGAATATTCTGGGAATCTTTATCTTAAACTGTAAGCCATGATCAGCAATATTAAAATAATAAAAGGCTTGCATTATTTCAGTTGATTTGTAATGAATCCAGAATTTAAGACATGTTTGTGTTTTTAATTGCATTACAGAAAATAAAGAACTTTATCACAATATTCTGATTTTCTGAGATTATATTTATATTTTCGAGCACCTTAAACCAGGTCCAATAAAAAAAAACACACAATACTCCCCAAATTTAGATTAAAGTATCTCTTAGAAATTAAAGAATCTTTAAAACATTAATTTAATTCGTTAAAAGAGCCATTTTCACAGTTTCTTAGAAGAACTGAAGTAGGGAGTGGGCTTTCCCTCCTTTTTCAACAATTGACTGCTAAAACTTGAAATAAAACATTATATATCTTTATTTAAACTCGAAAATCATTGAGACGAGCCCTCATTTACAATGACGTTGAGCAATACAAAAGTAAAAACAAAAGACAGAGACAAAAATAGAACAACAAAAGAGCAGTCAATTAAACAAATATGAAGTTACAATTAATAATGTAAAAATAAAATCAATTAAAACGGATACAAGCAGTGCTTAAAAGATTTAAGATCAGGGATTTAAAATGACCAAAAGACGCTAGTGAATTAATTTTTAGTGTTTTGTAATGAGTTCCAGGTGGAAGGTGCAGAAAAGCTAAAAGCAGATCTACCAAGCTCAGTAAAGACTCGGGGACTTGTAATATAAGCCAGTCATTGGATCGAGTGTCGTGTAAACTAGCAAGCCAAGCAAGGAGGGAGGAAACATATGTCGGCAGCAAGCCAATAATAGCTTTATAGATAAATAAATAAAAGTGAAAATCTGGACTCTCAGAGAGGGAGGACCATCCAACCTTACTGTACAGAAAGTGCAGAGTGATAAACAGAATCAAGGGGCTTTAGCGTTGTAGCCGAGCCATGTCTGTACAGTATGTCACCATAATCTAAAACTGATAAAAAAAAGTTGCCTCAATAAGGGTTTTTCTGCAATGCAAGGGGAAACAGGATTTATTCCTGTAGAAAAAGCCAATCTTTTGCCTCAGTTTACTTGCCAGATTTGAAATATGATATTTAAAAGATACATTTTCATCAATATAAATACCAAGGTATTTATAAACAATAACTCTTTCAATAAAACTGCAATTTTTAGTAGAAATGGTGCAACTACTCAAATCTTTATTTTTGGATCTGGAGAAAAACATACATTTAGATTTATCTGCATTTAAAACCAATTTAAGATTATTGAGTGCAACTTCAAGATCAGAAAAAGAGTGCTGGAGAGAGGTTATAGCAGATTCTGGGGTAACATATCTGAGATAGTAAAGAATATATCAAACAGGGATTTCTGAAACTCCAGCAGCAGGACCATCCTGCAGTTTTCAGTATTTCCCTTTAAGCTTTTCCTCTGTTGTGCCACAAAGGGAGTGATGGTTCAGCTATTAGAGACTTATTAATAATTGTCTTATGATAGTTATTAATAATTATTAAAGAAGATGACTTATCAGAATGAATTATAAAAATGAATCAATCAAAATGGGGAACCGCCTGACTTTATCAGGAAAAGGTTGGGCCTCACAGTTAGGCTTCAGAATTGAAATGAAGTGTTCCCATGTTCAACACAGGGCTGTGGCCCAACACCTCTGATTGTCTATGGACTTTAGTCCATCTGACTAAGGGAGGAGCTCACTTCAGAAAAAGAAAAGAAGAAGAAACAGCTTATTCACAAGAAATTGCAGCCAGAGAAGAAACGCAAGGCTCGAACCACAGCTGCTTTAACTGCTGCTGGAGAATTGTGGGGGGTGAAGTCAGATTATTTCTACTCCTGGTTACAAAATCCTTCAAATTTCAGGTCTGCTCAGGTTCAGACTGCAGTATGACCTTAGGGAAAGATGGAAGAAGCAAGCTGTTCATAGCTCCCATCTCTCTTAGTTAGTTAGTTGGTTAATATTTATTTCGGTCAATCACAAACATAAAAATCAACAAAGAAGATAACACAGGTTTTTCCCTGGTCAACATTGTGATTATTTTGACCGAAAAGGTCTGGGCTTGAAGCATAAAGCTTATCTTGCCCACCTTTTAACAGAATAGAATATACAAAAAGAACAAATGAAGTATCATAAGTCTACACAAAATAGTAATAATAATAATAATAATAATAATAATAATAATAATAATAATAATAATTAATAATAATAACAATAATGATGATGATAATAATAATAATAGTAATAGTAATAGTAATAATAATAATAATAATAATAATAATAGCAATAATATGATAATAATAATAATAATGATAGCTCTGAAAACAGAAAGTGAAAAGATGCTAAAGAAACCGACAAAACCAATTTAAGTTGTCATTTTATCTCATGCATGTGTACATTCTTCTTTGTTTGCTTATTCTGCTTCTATATATGTGTCCATTACCTTTGCTTTGAATAATATCTTGTATGCTTTTATTGAGTTTGCTAGTTTAAGGTCGTTGTGTAATGAGTTCCACAGTTTTACTCCTAAAACAGATAAACATCTGCCCTTTGTATTCCTTCTTATTGCTGTTGTGTCAAACACTGCTGTTCCCCTGAGGTCGTGTTTGCCCTCTCTTGGCTTGAACAGTTCCTGCAGCCCGGAAGTAAATTGTTGTAAGCCTTGTATATTATCACAGTGGTGTTCAGATTAACTATGTCTTGCAATTTAAGTGTATTGTTATGAATGAAAAGTGCGTTTGTTGATGCAAGATAATCAGCCAAGTTTACAATTCTAATTGCTTTTTTTTGTAAAATATAAATGGGTTGAATTATTGATTTGTACGTATTCCCCCACACTTCCACACAATAAGTCAGGTATGGGAGTAGGAGGGATCTGTAAAGTGTTTATAATGATCTTTTATTTATAATACCTTTCATTTAATATAATATAGCTATTGTTTTAGATAATTTTCTTTTTAAGGTATTAATATATGGCTTCCATATGAGTTTTTCATCAATAGTTATTCCTAAAAATGTAGTAGTGTTTGTTTGCTCTAGTTTTATGTTATTAATAATTAGGTTTATTGGAACATTTATCATTTTGTTGCCAAAAACAATGAATTTGGTTTTACTGATATTTAATGATAACTTATTTATTTTAAACTATTTATTCATTATGTTGAGGTCCTTCTGTACTGCATGCAGGAGCTGCTCCAGTTCTGTACCAGATAAGTACAGGCTTGTGTCGTCTGCAAATAAGACACACTGCATGTTTTGTAGGGCTTTACATATATCGTTTATATATAGGATAAATAATTTTGGCCCTAGTACAGAGCCTTGAGGAACTCCAAAAGTTATTTCTAAGGGTTCCGACTCGACTCCGTTTAGGCTTAGATGTATGTATATCTTTTTTAAAACCAAGAAAAATTAAAGCTGCAAGCAGCGATGAACGGGTCCTCACGCGTGCGATTTTCAAGAATAAAGGTCAAGGACTTTCTTTAAGTTGCGACATGATACAGGTGTGTCCCGATTTTCGTTCATGTACGTCAAACCGTATTATGGGGCTTGAGGCACAAAGTTTTTTCTGTCTGAACCAATCAGATGAAGGGTTCTCGCGCTTTTTGGTATCTATCGTCGCCACGGTAACGCTTTTGAAAGAGAAAAGTAATGCGTGGTGTCGGAGGATGGAGACGCACATTTTGATGTATAACACACTTGGGTGCACGTTACGGTTCGGGCTGAATTAACTGCCGAAGGAATGGCATACATTTTGCCAAAATGACACAATTCATTCAAAATGGCCGACTTCCTGTTGGGTTTTGGCCATGGCGCCAAGAGACTTTTCTTTAAGTTGCGACATGATACATGTGTGTACCGATTTTTGTTCATGTACGTCAAACCGTATCGTGGGGCTTGAGGCACAAAGTTTTCCAGGGGGCGCTGTTGAGCCATTAGACCACGCCTTTTAATGCAAACCATTAAATATCACATTTTTCGCCAGGCCTGGCTTGCGTGAAAAATTTGGTGACTTTTGGGGCACGTTTAGGGGGGCAAAAAGGCCCTCCTTTCGTCAGAAGAAGAAAGAAGAATTCCTACAGATACAATAGGGCCTTCGCACCAGGGACGTAGCCAGAAATTTTGAATAGGGCGGGCCTGAAGAAAAGTGGGCGGGCCAACTTTTGCCAGAGGAAAAATCAATATAATATCCACTAATGCCTAGCAGAAACAACCTTAAAGGGGACATATTATGGCATTTAATGTATATTTTAAACAGGCCTTGAATGTCTTAAAAACAATCTAAAGCTTGTTTTTTCTACCTAAATCAGAAATTCAGCCTCTGGGCGATGTCTATAGTTTTACAGATAATAAAGCCTTTTTCTGTGCTTCATTTTCAGGGCGGTGGGGGCTATGATAATGAACTCTGCGCTGATTGGCTGCTTGAATGACGTGTAGGAGGGGAGGAGACAAAGCGTTGCTCCGGGGAGAATAGCAGCTGCTGCGTAGCAAAGCGTGTCCACGGTTCTGCGTTAAATCGACACATACCTTACGCCGTAGGCTCTGCGTTGGTGTAACGCGGAACCATAAATCAGCCTTTAGTCACCTCGTCTTCACACTAATTCACACAGGAAGATTGAATTTAATTCTAAACAGGTACACCACAGTTATTTACTCCGATTCCTCATCATTTCACTTCTTATGTTACAAGACAAATGAATCATGTAACTGTAAAGAAATCACAACACTGAATTTTCACAAATGGCAACTTTATTTTATATATATATATATATATATATATATATATATATATATATATATATATATATATATAAATATAAGGAGAAGGTTCAATTTTGATGTAGATCCTTGTATATTTTGTAAAACAGAACACGAAACAATTGAACACTTATTCTTTTCTTGTTCGATCACAAAGCTTTTTTGGCAAGATGTTTATCGGTGGTTAAAGATTGGGATCAACGACTGTATGTTCAGCAAGCTTCAGGTCATGATTTATATGATGGTCTGCCAAAGAAGGTATCCAAGATGGTGAACATAATTCTAATTTTGGGTAAATATCATATACATAAAAATAAATGGAAAAACAGCAAACCCTCCATAGTATGTTTTAAAAACGAAATAAAAAGTTATATAACATCTATTAAGGTACTTTCAAAAGAAAATCAGTCTATAAATGATTTATGTGAAACCATGTTAGAGTCTCTTGCTCTTTAAGATACAATCTTGCTACGCTTATACACTTTTGTTGAAATGTCAACCCCTGTGATTATTTTATTTTGTGATTATTTAAATCTATTTTATTTATTTTCTTTTTATTTAAATTTAGAAGTTTATCTTGGAAAAAATGTATAGTTACATATTCGCTTGTGTGTTGTGAACTTATGTTTCAGTTGCAAACTAATGTTTCCTCAAAGGAATTTTGTAATTTTGAAATGTTGAATAAAGTTTGTTTTAAAAAAAAGACCAACTTCCGGTATGCATTGGTTTTGCCAGGTACTCTTGAATATTTCTGGAGTGAGATGCAGAGCGGCTACAGTCCAAGGGCATTGAGATACATTTAACCGTGAAGACAGTTATATTTGGTGTTTTTGCTGAAGACAAGATTTTGGACTTCGTCCTTTAATAATTTTGTGTTATTGCGAAAATTCTTCATTCACAAATGTAGATATTTTAAGACCAAACCGTGTTTGACCCATTGGAGAAGTCCTTGAGTCTTGTTAAAGAAAAGAAAGCCCTTAAACTGTTTTCTTTACTTGAAATATATGATTTAATATGAGATGGCCCTTGTGAGTTATTTATTTATTTATTTTTTCTATTTTATTTTTATTTTATGTTGTACAATAATTAGATTCTGAGTGTATATTTTGTAATACTGATGTTGCTCAACCCAAGGCAAAAGTTTGTAATTCTGATATGACGTTTATGTGCCTTGTTTGTTTGTATCTATGTTTCAATAAAAATAAACAACATTTGTATGACAATAACAATTAAAGCTGAAAGCAGCGATGAACGGGCCTTCACACGTGCAATTTTCCCCAATAAAGGTCAAGGACTCAAAACCATGTCCGATGACACCACCCACGAGTCTTCATGTCAAACCATTCAAAAGTTATGGCAGAAAGTAGGAACTATCAAATATGGACCAATCAGATGAAGTGAGGCGCGCTTTTTGGCGTCTATCGTCGCCATGGTAACGCTTTTGACTGAGAAAAGTAAGGCGCACCGTCGCAGGATTGAGACGCACATTTTGATGTATAACACACCTGGGTGCACGTTACGTTCGGGCGAAGAAGCGGCTGAAGAAATGGCATAAATTGCACCAAAATTACACGATTAATTGAAAATGGGCGACTTCCTGTTCGGTTTCGGCCATGGCGCCAAGAGACTTTTCTATAAGTTGCGACATGATACAGGTTTGTACCGATTTCCGTGCATGTACGTCAAACCGTATGGTGGGGCTTGAGGCACGAAGTATTCCAGGGGGCGCTGTTGAGCCATTAGGCCACGCCCATTAATTAAATGAATTAATTAATTGAATGCAAACCATTAAATATCAAATTTTTCGCCAGGTCTGGCTTGCTGCAAAATTAGTTGGGGCACATTTAGGGGGGCAAAAAGGCCCTCATTTCGTCAGAAGAAGGAGGAAAAATTAGGGCTATTATTAGTTAATAACAATATTTATCAAAATTTAAGAATGATATAGATGTTAATTGTTCTTTTTGCCAAAGGCATCCTGAAACATATTCTCACTTAAGGTACTTTCACACCTGTCCCGTTTGGAGCAGTTGTTCCGGAACAGGGAACGTTTCCCCCTAAATATCGGTTCGTTTGGTATATGTGAACATAGCAATCGCGCTCTGAAACGGCACAAAACAAGCGAGCCGAGATCTCCTCGGAGAGGTGGTCTCGGCCAGATTCCATTCGAGACCTGAAACGGAAATTTTTTTTATTTGTAGTGAGAACATAATCCACACACAGCAACCGATACAACTCCATTCATTGTGTATGTGCGACCGCGGTTCAAGGAGAAGAGTCGGAGCCTCCACCACCTTCTCTCCTATTGGACGTGCCGAGATGTCGTCCCAGCGCGGCACAGTGAAATAAAAAACTGAAGTGAAGAAAAAAAAATATATATATATTTTTTTTTTAATTCTCATTAAATTATGGAATCATTTTTCAAAATGCTTCAAAATATGCCTATTTGTGGAAAAAAAATATGTAGTATTTGAGTTACATAAAAGCTTGTTATTTGTTTTCTTCCTAATTGTCCTTGTGGTCAAGAACCCCCAACACAAAAATGGTTTGGCCGCTGATCAAAATTTGACGTTATCATTTAATTCAACCATTAGAATGGTCAAAATGTCCGGTCAGCACAAGTCCGGTGCTCAGAAAAGAAGAGAAAAGAGAAGAAGAGAAGAAGAAAATAGAGGCCTCAGAGATTCTCTACACAAACATTTTAAAAAAGGTGGTGACGGTGAAGCTGGAATTAATAAAGTCAGCGTAGAGCAAGGTAAGAGACAGCACAGCCAACGTTTACCAACCTTGTAACTTAACCTAACTGGCTAGCTCTAATGTTAACGTCCATTAGCTTGTATAAAAACCTGAAGAGCAGAGGGAGAGGAGAGGAAGAGGGAGAAGGAGAGATCCGGGTGCAGGGGGGCCCATCTTAGATTATTTTGTCCCAGGCCCCGGCAGGACTGTCAGCTGCCCTGGTCATGCTTACAGTGTGCACGGAAACTTCTTTTTGTAGTTTCTGGATTTCCAAGTCCAGCTTCTTTAGTGTATTTATTTCCATATCTAGGTCCAATTCCTGCAGTTTTCTTTTGTGATATGTGACCTGCATGTTTACCAATTCTATTTGCATTTTTTAAGTTGGTGCTGAAGAGACCTCTGACGGTTTGGGAATCATGTTAATCAAATTAGCAGAGCATGAATTGTGCCTGGTACGATGTCCTCTTAATTCCCCTATTAAGTATTAAGTATTGCAATTGCCCCTCGGGGATAAATAAAGTTTTTCTGAATCTGAATCTGAATCTGAATCTGAAGTCCTGCTGCTTCCCCTAGTATTTGTCCCACTGATCAGTCTGTCCTGGTGACGGGAGACTTCAACCAAAGGGCAGGGCTCAGCTCATCTGTCGATTCACATTGTTGCCTTCACTTACTTACGATCCTAATCCTGATAGCGGAAAGATTATGGATGTATTGTGTGACCGAAAGAGAAAATAGCGTTGGAGTTTTACATGCTCACAGCTTTTGCTGAGTAAAGTGCCTGACTGATAAAACTCTCCTCCTGCCCCTCCCTGTTATTAACCAGCTGCACTGGGTGTGTTTGTCAGTGTTAGAGACCACGTGATTTACTTATATAACTGCAATGTTTGAACTCTGAGCCTCCCTGTGCTTGTTACAGGCATCCACGTCTGTTTCTTGTAAGTCACATGGTTTTTCTGAAGTTTAGTTTCAATATCTGCAAAGCTCTGGAGTCACTCTGGGACAGTGAGACAAACAACAGTCCTGACTCTGCAAATGATCATTTATTTATTTCACCACAATACTTCACAAACAAACAACTTCTGAGGAAAACTTGGGATGCATTGCATCAAATAAAGTAACTGAAAGATAAATCTGCTGTGACTGGACGCAGTGACCATTTGGGAACGGACGAATATGTCGGACTTAAACTGTGAAAACCTGTGTTTAAAAAAACAAACCCAAAAATACTAAAATATATTTCATGATCTAAATGTTTTACCTATGAATTCAGGAAATCAAATGCATTGAAAGGTCAAAACTCAAAATTAAAGTAAAAGTGCATCCGTCAAGGGTTTAACAAGGGTTTAACAGAATTATGACTGATGCAAAAGACAAAAATCCTAATCAAATATTTTCAAAATAAAGACATACAGCATACACATACATACAAATATTTAAATCATCTTTTAGACTGAAAGGTTGAAATACATCTTTGTTTCATTTAAGTCAAGTTTAGCTTTTTTCAATTGTACAAAAAGAACTGACAGAACTGTTTTATTCTTACAAAGACTGGACCAGGGGCCTCATTTAAAATGGAGTGCGTAGGATTCAATTAAAAGTGCACATACACCCAACCCACCCACGAAAATGGCGGGCGCAAAAGAAAATCCGGATCTATAAAACCATGTGCACGCACACCTGCAAGCAATGTTCGCTTTATAAATCACAGTCCAGCTGGAAGGTTGCGCAGCTGAATCCGCCTCATGTCCCGCCCCCTACACGCCCACTTTTTACCTTAAAAGCGTAATCCAAAGTAGTATTTGCATATGAATGAGCCTGCTGAGCATGCGCAGCAGCTTCCTGCAGCCTGTTTGGCCTCGGAATGAATGAGACGTGTCGAGCTACCGTGCCACTGAATTTCACTGAGATCTGAGATCGAAATGTTGAGGATGAGGTGGAGGACAGGAAAATGACTTTATTTGGTGGATTACAGTAAAAAAAGAAAAAGTATATAAATAGTATAGAATAAAGAGAGTGAGTGGCAGCACGCCGTTGCTGCGCTAAATGCCGTGAGTGCCACGGCGCAACAGGGGGGACAGACATGTCCCCCCGTCAAAATCATGTTTTTGTCCCCCCCACTTTTTACAGTTTAAAAGGTAACGGTAGGATCAGCCTGTAATTTCAAATCATCAAGACACCCTGTGCGAAAGCGATGCGAAAACGGCCCGACAGCCCCGCTCCCCCTCCTCCCCTCCCGTCTCCCCTCAGAGCTGCTCAGGGCTGATTTATGGTTCCGCGTTACATCAACGCAGAGCCTACGCCGTAGGTTCTGCGTCGTTTTAACGCGGAAGCCTAATTTAGGCTAAGACCCGCATGTAAAGGTTTCATGCGCGCGTAAAACTCATTATATATATGAAAGAAAATCTGTGTCCCTTTAGGGGCTCCGTAGGGCCCCTAAACGCTCTACGGAGCCTCATTTGTTCTGTCCTAAAGCGGTGGGTGAAGGAGGTTCCCGGCGTGTCCTGCACCGCGGCTGCAGCAGCACCAGAGTCCTGACTGACGCTGAGCTTCAAACACAGAGGGACACGATCAGCGCTATTTTATTATAAGTCTGATATATGTTGTGATATGTGTTGACATTATTAAGAGTATGACATGAATCTGGCTTCATTTCACCACCTCACAGCCTGCGTCCCCAGTTCCCCATGTCTTAAGTAAGTTCCTACGGGAGGGTCGGGGTTGCCGTAAAGATAAGCAGATTTTTCGGTTAGTTTTTTCTTTTTAGATCCCAGCCTTTGCGTAGAAGGTGGCTTGCGCATCTTTCAGGCCCTTTTTGTGCGCAAGCAAGCTTTATAGATGAGGCCCCAGGTCTTTAGACTCATCAAGGGATCTAATGCGGTATAAACCCAGTTAAACTACTAACTTTCCAGTTCGTGACACAACCTGCCACCTTGCATTACACTCCTCAAGGGAGCAACATAGCCACAAGCCAATAACCTCAAATACACCTGGGGAAAAACAGCGATGCCTGTCCCTCTTAGGTGCAACGTGATGGCACACCACCATCCAATCAGGCACTTGTTTGTTCCATGCGATTCATTTTCACCCAAACTTGTCCTGCCACCTACACGCAGTATCCTCTGGGTACACCACCACCATCAGCTGGGTATCAGCTCAGTTCCAACAGGGATCCGAATCTACCAATGATCAATCGACCCGAGCAAACATAAGGCTCCTTGTCTGAGTGATAAAGTCCAACTCGGACCCATTTATAGTCTATCCACCTTCGGTCTGAATTGTGTCTCTACTGGGTCCAAAAGCCCATCAACGGCAGGCAATGAGGACATCTTCAGCTACTCAAAGCTAAAATTTTCTTTGTACCACTTTGCTCTTGCAACAACATCGTTGGAGTAGTCTCCGCCTGTTGTGAGCTTGTCCACGTTTCCATAAGACTCGACTTTTAGATCCCCCACGTTGTACGCCGCTATCCCTCCTGCCAAGACAAAACCCAACATGAAAAGGCAGCTGGGAAAATTCCTCTTGTGTCCGTGCAGGTATACTGATTCACTAACAAACCTTTCAGCTGCTGCTCCTTGGGCCACGAGGAGAATTTGTCGATAAATTCAACCAAGATCCGTGTTCCTTGTTGAATATGTATCTCACTGTCCCACCTACCCTCTGCAGTGTGGTTACCTCCTTTGGGATTGACATCGACCTAGAAATGAGGATGAGATGATGAGAGTCCAGTGTACACTATGTATCAGTAGAGATCGTGTCGTTGTTGCCTTGTTGTAAATCTGTAGACCTTGGCAACGAAAGTCACGCAATTTTTCAATAGTTCTGTTGTCATGAACATCTCTGAACCCATCTAGTTCTCAGGAAGCAGAGGCGATAAAGCCTCCTTCTTTTGCATCTGTTGTCAGTAGTTTGCACGATATTTGGTAGCTGACTTATACACTTTCAACGTTAAAACCCCCTTTGTTGGTCTGGGTCCATTTATCTGGGTCCGTTTGTCTGGGTCTTTTTGTCTGGGTCCGTTTGTCTGGGTCCTCATCCACACTGTCTCTTAAGTGGAATGCCTTTTTTGAATCTTGTCAGAGGGTTAAAACAGCAACATACTTTGTCTGTTGCACTCAGCGCTAACACGATTACCATTTTGCTGCATACACATATTTGGTTCTGACTCAAAACTGCTTTGACCCTGTCACTACCTGATGTGAGTCTGCTACCCGATTTGAGTCACGCATGCGCAGTCGCGTCCAACATGTGCATTTCAGCAGGAAATTAGTCAATCAGTGGAGATCTAGCTAAGCTAAGCTAAGCTATCATGCTTAGCTATGCTTGCTAAAAATAATATAAATATTTTTTGCATCAATACCCTTATATAGCATAACATTCCCTGTTGTTGGACGCAACTGCGCATGCGTGACTCAAATCGGGTAGCGACACACATCGGGTAGCGACAGACCCCCCTGTTTCGGTCCCTTGTGACGGTTTCCTCTGCTTACTAAGGATGGGAGTTGATAAGATTTTTTTACGATTCCAATTCCATTTTCGACTCTGCCCAACGATTCGGTTCTTTATCGATTCTCATTTGGGAAAAAAGGACAACAATGAGGCAAATGGCACTAATTTGATAAGCAGTGTTGGTTACTTAATTAGATGCCTGCAGTATTATTAGCTAAGGGCAGAGCGAAATTTGCTGCTGCTGCTGTTGGGTTGAGAATTACTGACGTTGGTCCCGAGCGGATCGAAAAGGCGACATTCATTGATTGTTATTACGGAAGAGTATTAGGGCCAGGCAGGAGAAAAATAAAAATAATATTTTAGGGGAGGAAGATTTTTTTTTCATTATGCACTTGGAGAAAAAAGTCGAAATGTCGAGATAAATATTCAAGTACAATTTCGAGAAAAAAGTCAAAATGTCAAGAAAAAAGGCAAAATATCGACTTTATTCACGAAATATCGACTTTATTCTTGAAATTGTATTGCAACATTAACCTCGACATTTTGAGTTTTTTCTCCACATTTAGACTTTTTTCTCAAAGTGCACAATAATAAAAAAATCTTCCCCTCTCAAATATTTTTTCTCCTGCATGGCCCTAACACTCTTCCGTATTGTTATTGCATGCTGTGTGCGGAAATGTTTTTGCATGTTGGAAGTGTTTCCTCCCCTTTGACGAAATATTTACATACCAAGTATTGCAAGTTGCCCTGTTGTCGTCTTTTTTACTGAAATGAAACGTTTTTGTCCACTGGAATCAGAGATGGAATCATTTGCAAAATTTGCAAACGATTCCAAGGAATTGAAACGCTGGGAACTGGTTCCGAACAAGAACTGGATCTCAATTCCCATCCCTACTCGTTACCATCTAATAATAGATCTGGGGTTGTTTTAACTCCAGGATGTTCCTGTATAATTCCTAAACTTCACCTAATAACCTGCTTTTTACAGAAACTCTTGGACCTCTTGGTCACAAAGCGCCGGCTGCTCCTTCTAACCTGCATCAGTCCAAAGGCGTTGTATGCATTTCTTTTTGGGTTCCAGTCTCCCCAGCCATCTTGATCTTTTATAGTATTTCCAGCCCTCGACTCTCTGGAGATGATGGCAGCAATGACGGCTGGATCAATTTCAAAGAAGTCTGCCACATTCAAGATCTTTGTCTTGTATTTCTCCATTTTTCCTGCATCCATCTCTGCCATTTTTTCTGAAGCGGCCGGACCTTTAGAAAGAGACAAAGAGACAACCTTACTGCGACCTCATTATAACAACCTGCAGGTATGAATGGTTGGAGGGAAACGTCATCAATAGAGCTAAATCATCCACGTGTCTATTAGACCCCATCCCGACTCGACTACTCAAATATGTTCTTTCTCTTATTGGCAGAACAATACTGGACCAGATCAACTTATCCCTAAACTTAGGATGTCTATCACAGGTTTTCAAAGTTGCAGTAATTAAACTTTTACTTAAAAAACCTTCCCGTGACCCAGACATTTTAGCTACTGTAATTATAAACCAATTTCCAACCTTCCATTTGTATCTAAAATTCTAGAAAAAGGTTGTTTCAACCAGTTATGTGACCATTTGTATAGAAATGATGTGTTTGAAGGTTTTCAGTCAGGGTTCAGAATGCATCATAGAGAGTCACGAATGACCTTCTTAAAGCCTCAGATAAGGGATTAGTGTCCAAACTGGTTCTACTGGAACTCAGTGCTGCTTTTAACCCTGTAGATCAGCATTTTACTGAACAGGTTAGAGCATGTTGTTGGGATTAAAGGGACAGGTCTACGTTGGTTTAAATCATATCTATCTGACAGATTCCAGTTTGTTCATGTACATGAGAACATGTCATGTTCTGGGTCTCTGGAAAGCTCCTAGAGACAACTTCTGTTGTAATATATATAAAACTGAATTGAATAGAATGGACTCAGTTCTCCTCAGCTGCTGGTTTCTTCTGTCAAATATGTACCTGAGTATTCCAGCTTGTCCTGCTGAGCCGTTTCCCACGAAGCTCCTGTGGTTTCAGCCTCCATGATGTCTCCATATTTATCTACGGAAGTCAGTTTGGTCGTCAATTTTCACAACAGCACACTTACGGAGCGTTTAGTTTATCTAGAAAATTAACTTCACCAGATGTAAGACAAGCTGCTGCTGCTGTTAGCCATCATTCAAGATGGTTTGACAATAAAATACACATTTCTCTACATTAAACATTTACTGAGGCAGAGGAAAGACTTCTCAAATTTAAGTCTCTGCCAGTAGATTTAATTTGTACCCATCATGAGTTCAGGACTACGAGGATTTTCATAAATGTGGAAACAGGCTGAGGTTTTGCCCTCCCAAACCTATTTCAGAGCACAGACATCTTTCAAAGTAAAAATGGCAAATTTATCTACGTGAGATTATAGTGTTAATAGCTGAATGAGTCAAACGGTGTTAGTGCGTTTGCGGGCTAGTTTTTCAAACCATCGCTGCTCCAGGTCAAAGCCACCAGCATAAAGTGTACGACGCCAGCTGCTACGGTTTTCAGCCATCCTTTCCCAGCTAGATGTATCGACATTTAACGCTTTCATAACGCGTTTCGCGACATCCTTGAAGCGAAGAAGTGGACGTCCTCTCCTTCGCACACCCTCACAAAGCTCGCCGTAGAGGATGCACTTGGGCAGCCGGTAGTCTGGCATTCTGTGCAGGTGACCAAGCCAACAACCGAGCCAACGACCAAGCCAACGACCAAGCCAACGACCAAGCCAACGACCAAGCCAACGACCAAGCCAACGACCAAGCCAACGGAGCCTTCTGATCTTCAGAGTTTGGAAGAGAGATTTGCTGCCAGCCCGTTTCAAAACTTCTTCGTTCGTGACCTTGTCCTGCCACTTAATTCCCGGTATGTGCCTTAGGCAACGCATATGGAAGGAGTTCAGCCTTTGTTCTTGACGGGCATATGTTGTCCATGTTTCCGCACCATATAACATTATACTAAGAACGCAGGATTCATAAAGGCAGCACTTAGATCGTTCCGTGAGATAGTTGTTCTGCCAAGTTCTAGCTCTAAGGCGGTTGAATGTAGTTGCAGCTTTACCAATGCGGATTTCGATTTCTTTGTCCATTGAGAGATCGCTACAGATTGTCGAGCCGAGATAGGTAAAGTGGTTTACACAGTCCAATGCTTTATCATCAACAGTGACGTCTGCGTCATATGGGGATCCCGTTTGGTGCATAACTACTGTCTTCTTTGTGCTGATAATCAATGCGAAGTCCGAACAAGCAACATTGATCCTGTCCATCAAGCGCTGTAGGCCTTCTGTGGAATGGGACACTATTGCAGCATCATCAGCAAAGAGTAGTTCACGTACTAACACTTTATGGACCTTTGATTTGGCACGAAGTCTGGCAAGGTTATACAGTTTTCCGTCAGTTCTTGTATGAAGGTAGATACTGTCCGAATCCTCACAATCACCGAAGGCGCGATGCAAGAGAACTGAGAAAAATATGCCAAACAAAGTAGGTGCAAGCACGCAGCCTTGCTTAACTCCACTGCAGATTGGAACGCTGTCTGCCGTTGAACCTTCGAAGGTGATTGTTGCAGACATGTCTTTGTGGAATGATTTTATCAATGCGAGTAGAGTTGGAGGACATCCGATTTTATCCAAGATGATGAATAGCCCTTCGCGGTTGACCATGTCAAATGCCTTAGTAAGATCTACGAAAGCTAAGTGCAGAGGTCTGTTTTGCTCCCTGCATTTTTCCTGAATTTGCCTCACAGAGAAAATCATGTCTGCTGTTGAACGGCCGCTTCTGAAACCACATTGAGATTCCGGGTAGACGATCTGACAGATTCCAGTTTGTTCATGTACATGAGAACATGTCATGTTCTGGTTCTCTGGAAAGCTCCTAGAGACAACTTCTGTTGTAATAGATATATTACAACAGAAGTTGTAATATATATAACATTGAATTGAATAGAATTGGCTCAGTTCTCCTCAGCTGCTGGTTTCTCCTGTCAAATATGTACCTGAGTATTCCAGCTTGTCCTGCTGAGCCGTTTCCCACGAAGCTCCTGTGGTTTCAGCCTCCATGATGTCTTCATATTTATCTACGGAAGTCAGTTTGGTCGTCAATTTTCACAACAGCACACTTATGGAGCGTTTCGTTTATCTACAGTAGAAAATGAACTTCACCAGACGTAAGACAAGCTGCTGCTGCTGTTAGCCATCATTCAAGATGGTTTGATATGAAGTTGGACGCCAAACAATAAAACACACATTTCTCTACATTAAACATTTACTGAGGCAGAGGAAAGACTTTGTACCCATCATGAGTTCAGGACTACGAGGATTTTCATAAATGTGGAAACAGGCTGAAGTTTTGCACTCCCAAACCTATTTCAGAGCACAGACATCTTTCAAAGTAAAAGGAGTTAAAAAGTACTAATACTTGAAAAAAAGTGGAGTAATCTCTATTAACAAATATGAAAATAAGAAAAATATAAACACAGAGTACAGACTAAAATATTAAATAATTTGTACGTTGGGGAGATTTAAAAAAAAATATTAAGAATAATGGTTAGTGATATTTGTGATTACCATAGTCAGATTCAGACTCATCATGAGATTCAGACTCATTGGTGGTAGAACTGAAAAATCCTCCCATCTTCTTATCAGAGATTCTCCTCAGGCTGGTCAAGTGAAAAAAGAAAACAACAAGAAAAAAAAACATTACTTTTACATTACATTACCTGGTAACACAAGTGACCATCAAGAAAGCATTCATCTTAAACCTCAGGTACTCATAGACTGCTAACACCGCAAGCCTTTACAAACTTGTGAACCGATTGTGTTTTCTTTAGACCGCCCCGAAAAGGTAAAGAACGTTTGGTTTAATCAACAGCAGTGTATGTATAGAAAGTATAAGCACTTACTAGTTTTTCCTCTTTTCCCCAACGTTTCCTCAGATCTTCCTGTGAAGTTGAAGCAGACGCTCTGGACAGCCTCCTCTCCCACCGGAGATATTTATACCGTTTTTAGTTTTGTTTTCACTTTCATTATGAGATCGCTTCTTCCCTGTGCCATAGGTGCTTTCCAACTCCCCTTTTCACTCGCCAAGATTACTCTATTACTCTACTAATTCATGTGTGTGTGCATGGGTTATTTGTGTCCAAGGCGTGAGTTCAGGTTCTTTCCAGCGACCTACATAGTGCAGCTTAGTTTCTTTTTCACTTCAGAGCGAGTGAAGCATATCTGTAATCACTGGAGCTGATCAATGTTGAGCAACTGTAACTTTTAATGAAGATAGATGACTTGAAAATGAGAAATAAGGTTAATAAACAGGAATACAAAGGACATTACAACATTTCAACAAAAAAGAAAAAAACGAATGAGAAAAATGCCCTTTGATGTCTTTTTAAGCGTTGATTTGAAGTTGTTCTTTTTTTGTTTTTGGGGCCTATTGAGACCTGCAGAGCTGACTCTTCCTGAGCGCGCTAATGCGAACCTGGGCAGAGTGAGACCACCACCGGGACCCGATGATTGGCTGACCGACTGCACCCTTGGGATCCCTCAGGGCTCCATTTAAGAGTCCTGGTTTTTCCTGAGTTGTCAAAGCTGGTTGCTTCATTAAATCTGGGTCTTGTGGCGGTTTGTGAAATGGTCACTAAAAGTGCCGTATTTTCTGCACAAAAAGGCCCTTAAAATCCTTAATTTTTCTCAAAATTCCGGCAGTGCACCTTGTAATCAGGTGCGCCTTATGTATGAATGTTGTTGTGTTTACAGTAACACACGCACACTCTTATCTTGTATAAGAAACCCTCACTGCTCGTCCACTGTGGATTTGGCTGCACTCAAACAATAATTGAATTTGAGATGGGTCTCAATAGAGAAAAATGAAATGAAAACTATCCCATTAACGTCTATCCCCTACTTGGGCTCTAGGAAGAAACTGGCTAAGATTACAACAAATTCAATTATTTCTAACACATTTGGCGCATGGCAGGACTCTCACATTTGAATACTCCTCTGATCAACGATCCTAACATTTCAAGTCATATTGCTGACAGAACTTTACAAAGTTGGACTGAGAAAGGTATTAAAACAATTGATGATTTATATATTAATTGTTTATTTGCCAGTTTTTCTCAACTATCTGAATAGTTTGACTTATCAACACATAATTTATTCAAGTATTTTCAAATAAGAGACTGGATTAAAAATCAATCGCCTGACACATTCCCCAATAAACCTGTAACATCTCCATTGGAAAAGCAATTGCTTGATAACAAAATTACATCTATAAAAGGAATAAAATCTGTAATCTATAATATTCTTATCAATAACCTACCACAGACCTCCAATGAAACAAAAATGAAGCAGAACTGGAATGTTCATATGAGGACAAGGATTGGTATACTCTTTTAGAAAAAACACACACTATGTTAATATCCACCAAACACAGACAAATTCAATTCAATATTTCACATCAAAACTACTACACTCCCTATAGATTAAATAAATGTAATAGTGCGGTCTCTGCCATGTGCCAAACATGTAAAATAAATACTGGAAATCTACTCCATATGCTCTGGAACTGTCCTATTATAGATGCTTTCTGGAAATACGTGATCAAAACACTCTCTGACATTTTAAAATCCCATATTCTTGATCCTAAAGTCTGGATACTGGGAGATATCAGTTCGCTAAATATGACTTATCATAAAAAGTATTTCATTCTGCTTGAGGGCACCGCGGCAAAAAATTTTATTCTTAAAAACTGGAAATGAGAAAACCCCCCAGCACCCAAACAGTGGATCAATGAACTAGATCATATAGTACTCCAGAAAAAATACTGTATTCCGTTAGAAAAAAAAACTAGAGACTTTGACCTTATTTGGGGACCTTTTTTGGATTTTTTGCCTTTATTGGACTAATGATCTGAATCATTTACTATATTAATGAATGTGTTTACACAGGACATGATTATCTAATTTATTATTCATTTTTGTTCCAGTATTGATAGGCATATGTGAAAAGAAGTTAAATGATTTTGAATGATGTAATCTATTGACCATATGAGGGAGGGAAGGGGAGAGGGGTGTGTTGTTGTATTTATTTTTGTTCTTATTTTTATTCTTATTTTTTATTATAATTTTTTTTTCTCTCATTATTATTATTTTTTTTGTTTAATTTATGTTATGAAAAGTAAAAAAAAAAGGGGGGGGAATATTGATAATTATATTGTTATTGTAAATCTTTTTTTTTTCTTGCCCTCAATAAAAATATCTATACAAAAAAAGGAAACCCTCACTGAATGAGAGGAAATCTCGTCCCCCATTTTGAATGATGCGAGACTCGGTCACCACGTGACCATCTATCTTTCCACGTGTATGAATAACCATCATGAAACACACACACACACACACACACACACACACACACACACACACACACACACACACATATATTTGTACATATTTGTCACAGCTGCTGGGTGCTAAAGTCTGTACTCGGACTCCTTCCTCACTGTTACTCTATAGCGCCACCCCTGGCAACAGGCTGGCACGCATAGAATAACAGCTACTTTGAGACTGATTTTGCTGTTTAGTTGTTATTTCCTGCTAAAATCAAGTGGTGCCCCATTTGGATGGATTCATTTTATTTTTTTTTTGTTATTAAACTTTTTATTAAAGAAATAAAGTCAGCCATGCAGGATTTACATATTCGCAGTATCAATATTTTCATAAAAAAGGAAAAAAAATGTAAATAAATAAATCAACCAATGAGTAAGTAAAACAAATCATCAATAGTCTAGATGGAAAGGGGGGTCCACGCGCACCCCCCGGATTTTTTTATGCCACCTGATTTTTTTTAATGCTTTAAATGTCTAGTTTCAGAATTTGGTCAGTGCCAAGATCAACTAATGTCTGAAAGGCTTCGTTTTCACACTTAATTGCATCTAACTCCAAACCACAAAATTTAAATTTGAGATTGGCAGTGGCATATCTTATCATACATACAAGCCACAGAGACTAATAAACACATTTATTTTTGCTGCAACCACCGAGCAACGACCAAAACAACCTAGCAACCACCTAGCAACCACTTTTAAGACCCTAACTACCCTAGCAACCAGCCTAGCAACCACCCTAGCAACCACACCTAAACGAACTTAAAACCTCCTTGGTCTAGAAGGAAAATGGGTTTCAAGGGTAACCCCTATTATTTATGTCATTTACTTTTTGTTATCATCAAAGTGTCTTCTTTCAGAATTTGTCAGGTGCCAACCTGAAATCATCTCCCAAAAGCTTTATTTTTTATCCTTGTACTGCGAACCCCGACCAGAAAACTCTAAACACCGACATAGTATGTGGTGCAACTTTTGTCCTAAACAACTTACAGAGACAAATTAATACATTTTACAAGCCAACTCTGATAGGCCATCACGTAGCAACCACCTTTAAGACCCTAGCAACCACCCTAGCAACCACCCTAGCAACCGCCTCTGTAAGTTGTTTAGGACAAAAGTTACACCACATTGTAGAGACAAATGAATATATTTACCCAGGCAACTCTGTTAAAATGAACATAATAAAATAATTGTTTATTACATTTGACTAAACACTGACTGTTTAAAACAAAAATCGTAAATAAAAAGGCAAAAAATGTGTGTAGGATGCAGTTAACTTGTGACTAATCGTCAAATTCGCCATCACTGAGGAGATCTTCTATCTCTATTTCTTCCATTTCTAAGTCTTCATCATTCTTATACTCGTTGTCCTCTTCATCACCAGATATGTTGTTGTTGACAGCATCGGCTCCCATGTCAAGAGCCGCCTGCTCTTCCACCTCAGCTCTTTGAGCCAGTAACTCGACAAGAGTAGGTGGGAGGATGGGTCCCATTGTCCATATGGGTTCCAGTACCTGTGTTTCAGGCAACCAGTGGTTGCCAGTGGTTGCCTGAACCAGTGGTTGCCTGAAACGCATCCTAAGTGGGAAATCATATGCCAAGGCTCTCTTTAGTCTGAAGGCAGTCACAGAAGCACTTGAACGGCTGCTCTTCGATGTCTTCCTAGATGACGAGAAGCCAGACATCCCACATGAAACCCTAATCAACCTCATCCACTGCTGCTCTTCGGAGAACCTTGACACCACTCTGAAGGATCCCTCACTCCTAAACCTGATCGGTCAGTACCAACAATACCAAGACAAGGTACGCAGAGGACATCTGGGTAAAACAGGAATGTTCTGGCTCTCCGTGATGGATCATGCGAGGCTGGTCTTCATGATGGATGTTGCTGTGAAAACCAACAACTTTGAGCTCTTTCATCACTGTAATGGCGCCATGGCGGATCTCTTCTTCGCGTATGATGGCCACAATTACTCCAGGTAATCTATTAATAATCTATTTTAACTTATTCTTTTATTACTTAATGTAAAAATAAGTGACAAACTTGTAATTGCTTACTAAGTTGATCTTTAAACGATTCATTTTTCATAGGTACCTGACCTGGTTTGAAGCCTTTCTCACAAATATTCAACTCACCTATCCTGGTGCTCTTGATTACATCAAGCTTGGAGCTATTGCTGTCGCAAGATCTCTGATCCCAAGTGCTCTGCAGCAGTGGACAAGACCATGGAGGAGACATTTATGAGATTTGCCAAGTCTTCAGGTATGTCAATGTGTGGACAGGATCACATCAACCATCATCTATATTAAGTACAGGCTCATGGTTGTGATGAGAGAATTCAGACTTTTCCATAACTACATTGCAGGTGGTGTTCTTGGTCTCTTCAACAACTGTGGTGCCTACCAAAAGTGGTGCCGCACAACCTCTGCCCGTGCTCAGCTCTATGAGCTTACCCTGGATATGTGCGGCATGATTAATGACCCTGACATGCCAAAGGCAGGCAAACACCGGGAACTAGAGCCAGCCCAGATCAAGAAGTCTGAGGAGGCGGTGCAGAGTGTCATCACTGCCACTGCCAGCGAGAAGGTCCTGGACTCTAGGTCGAAAGTAGACCTCGAACGCCTGCCTCCTCCCAAAGCCTGTCTCATCCCCCATGTGCAACGGGCTAACTACAGGGTGGCATGCTATAAGAGAGCAGCCGAGGCAATAATGGAAACCCAAAAGCATATGACCCGGGCATGGGCTGGGAGAAAACAGACGAAGAGGTACTGGAACCCATATGGACAATGGGACCCATCCTCCCACCTACTCTTGTCGAGTTACTGGCTCAAAGAGCTGAGGTGGAAGAGCAGGCGGCTCTTGACATGGGAGCCGATGCTGTCAACAACAACATATCTGGTGATGAAGAGGACAACGAGTATAAGAATGATGAAGACTTAGAAATGGAAGAAATAGAGATAGAAGATCTCCTCAGTGATGGCGAATTTGACGATTAGTCACAAGTTAACTGCATCCTACACACATTTTTTGCCTTTTTATTTACGATTTTTGTTTTAAACAGTCAGTGTTTAGTCAAATGTAATAAACAATTATTTTATTATGTTCATTTTAACAGAGTTGCCTGGGTAAATATATTCATTTGTCTCTACAATGTGGTGTAACTTTTGTCCTAAACAACTTACAGAGGCGGTTGCTAGGGTGGTTGCTAGGGTGGTTGCTAGGGTCTTAAAGGTGGTTGCTACGTGATGGCCTATCAGAGTTGGCTTGTAAAATGTATTAATTTGTCTCTGTAAGTTGTTTAGGACAAAAGTTGCACCACATACTATGTCGGTGTTTAGAGTTTTCTGGTCGGGGTTCGCAGTACAAGGATAAAAAATAAAGCTTTTGGGAGATGATTTCAGGTTGGCACCTGACAAATTCTGAAAGAAGACACTTTGATGATAACAAAAAGTAGATGACATAAATAATAGGGGTTACCCTTGAAACCCATTTTCCTTCTAGACCAAGGAGGTTTTAAGTTCGTTTAGGTGTGGTTGCTAGGGTGGTTGCTAGGCTGGTTGCTAGGGTAGTTAGGGTCTTAAAAGTGGTTGCTAGGTTGTTTTGGTCGTTGCTCGGTGGTTGCAGCAAAAATAAATGTGTTTATTAGTCTCTGTGGCTTGTATGTATGATAAGATATGCCACTGCCAATCTCAAATTTAAATTTTCTGGTTTGGAGTTAGATGCGATTAAGTGTGAAAACGAAGCCTTTCAGACATTAGTTGATCTTGGCACTGACCAAATTCTGAAACTAGACATTTAAAGGATTAAAAAAAATCAGGTGGCATAAAAAAATCCGGGGGGTGCGCGTGGACCCCCCTTTCCATCTAGACTACAACCAAAGTCCAATGTACAGTCAATCCAAGATTAATATCAAGTAAGTAGAGAAATCAAGAAGAAATCAAAAAGAAGATGCATCTGTAAGGGGACAGCAAAAAAGGGACCTTCACATCCGTCTCTCGAACATTCAGGCGAGTCACCTTAAAATAGTGAATACTCCCCTCCAGAAAAAATAAATAAATAAAGTAAGGTAAAATACATTTTTCTTTGTTTCTTTGGTACACCATCAGCACCAGTTATCGGTCAACAACAATAGCTACAGAGTCAATATATATATATATATATATTTACCTCATGTAAACTGTTTGGCCTTCATATATATTTGTGAACAAACCCCTTGGTGAATGGATTCATTTTTATAATTCATTTTGATAAGTCATCTTCTTTATTAATTATTAATAACTATTGTAAGACAATTATTAATAACTCTCTAACTGAAGCATCACTCCCTTTGTGGCACAATAGAGGAAATGCTTAAAGAGAAAAAACTGCAAACTGCAGGATGGTCCTGCTGCTGGAGTTTCAGAAATCCCAAACCGTTTTATATATTCTTTACTATCTCAGATATGTTTTATTTCAAGTTTGAGCAGTCAACGTATTGTCGAAAAAGGAGGGAAAGCCCACTCCCCAATTCAGTTTGTCTAACTTCCACAAGTTCAATAACAACTTCAGAAATCACAAACAGAGTTTTGTATATTCCTTAATCTAATTTAATTTAATCCGGTTTTAAGAAGTCCAGGTAATGCAGTTGTCTAACTGGATCTGGTCTGTGTTTCACATGTAGAAAAAGAAAAAGAAACTGTGAAAATGGCTCTTTTAACATGTTCACAAATTAAATTAATGTTTTAAAGATTCTTTAATTTCTAAGAGATACTTTAATCTAAATTTGGGGAGTATTGTGTGTTTTTTTCTTATTGGACCTGGTTTAAGGTGCTCTAAAATACTGCAGAATTAGTTTTCTGCAGCAGCCGTTCAAGCAGCTTTAGTTTAAGATTAATGGGTTTCCTGTAAATCAACTGTTTTTTTTTCTCTCCACGTGACTTGTGTTGGTCTTTGTTTATTCATGTGGATGTGACGCCACAAAAAAAAAGATAGTCAGAGCAAAAGTGAAAACTGAAACTAAAACGGGTATAAATCCTGATCCAGTGCGTTTGCAGGACAGAGCAGGAAACTGCAGAGAGCTTTTGCACTTCAGCTGATAAGAAGCATCACCAGAGGAAACCAGAACAATGAGTAAGTAACGGTTACTGAACTTCTCTGTGAAAAAACGTCTTAACTGCCGGAGAAAAGAAAACAAACCAAACTGGACACCACTGAAGTTGTATAGTTTTTACAGTTGTGTAACGCTGACAACAACGCGATGGAATGGGATGTGAGGATATATGTAAAATGTTCAACTTTACAGCAGAAATAATCATATTCACAGCCTGGCTCATAAAACGATGTTGGTTTCCATTGTTACATTTCATAAGAATGTCTTTTGGAGCACTCAGTTTTGTAAAAGTTGAATGTGATCGCGAGTGGGGGGGGTAGGGGTGGTAAAAATCTCTTTAAGAGGATCTGTGGTAATGGACTGTTAGCTGTTCGTCAAATTACCACTTCTCCTTTTACACTCTAATGGAAAAATACGAAGGCATATTGTGGCAGGGTGGAGGAGGTGCAGCCACTCAGGCTGACGGGACACAGGTGTGGCCCGTCAGCCTCTCCACCCTGCCAGCCTTATAAGAGGAGAAGCTACTGCTGAGACTTATGGAGCCAAATCAAGGCCAAAAGTTTTGCTAATTTGAAAATAAAATTTGGACCTGAAAATTCTTTTTTACAGTTTCAATTTTATTTTTTTCAGTATCAGATCTTTTTATTTCAGTTTCAAATCTTTTTTTCGGTTTCAAATCTTTTTTTTTTCAGTTTCACGTCTTTTTTTTTCAGTTTCACTTCTTTTTTTTTTCAGTTTAAAATTTTTTTTTCAGGTTCAGACTTTTGGCCCCGATCTGGCGTGGGGGGCGTGGCATCATGAGTGACAGCATAACAGAGAAGGCGGGGGACGTTCCTCAGTCATGTTGCCTTCAGGAATCGTAGGTTGCAGAAGTTATCAGTAGAAGTATGATTCAACACTGTATATACACCATATTCACGTGATTGGCAGTGGAAAAAACTGATATTAGTGACACATTTCTGTTTAAAAAGCTGTTTTAGACCGAACTTGACACCAATCGCAGTATAAAAGCAATAAACTATGCCAGACTGTACAGTTCAACAGCCACACTTTAAAGTTTGACATTTCCCACTTCCACATACTACCAAGTACGGTCTAAAACAGCTTTTTAAACAGAAATGTGTCACTAATATCAGTTTTTTCCACTGCCAATCACGTGAATATGGTGTATATGCAGTGTTGAATCAAACTTCTACTGATAACTTTTGCAACCTACGTTTCCTGAAGGCAACATGACTGAGGAAGGTCCCCCGCCTTCTCTGTTATGCTGTCACTCATGATGCCACGCCCCTCTCAGTTGATGCCACGCCCCCCACGCCAGATCGGGGCCAAAAGTCTGAACCTGAAAAAAAAATTTGAAACTGAAAAAAAAAGATGTGAAACTGAAAAAAAAAGATTTGAAACTGAAAAAAAGATTTGAAACTGAAATAAAAAGATTTGAAACTGAAAAAAAGATCTGATACTGAAAAAAATAAAATTGAAACTGTAAAAAAGAATTTTCAGGTTCAAATTTTATTTTCAAATTAGCAAAACTTTTGGCCTTGATTTGGCTCCATACGACTGGGGGTCAGACTGAAGCTGAAGCTGCTGAGTGATGCGGTGCTTGTGCACGTGTGGGTGTTTGCTAATAAAAGGGATTCTGCACTAAACTCCGTGTCCTCTCTATCCTGTCGGTCGGGTCCCGTGGCACTCGCCGTGCTACACATATAATAAATCACTGTGCTGATGTTTGTGTGTAATCACTTGAACTTTTGCAGGTTACGGAGACATCGGGAGGGTTGAAACCTCTGGAGCTTCATGGGAAACGTCTCAGCAGGACAGACTCAGTGTTACAGGTAAACAGCTGAGTCCAACGGTGCTCAAGACCTGCAGAAATATATTTTCATCTCCAGTGTTTCGGTATAAACACACTGTCACTCTGATTTATTATTTTCCCTCAGGAGTGAGTGCGTCACACCAAATGGCCCAGATTGACGTTGGTAGAATGGCGACATACAAAACAATGATCCAACGCGTGGGAGGCAGATTAGGAATCGATCCAGCTCTTATCGCTGGCATCATCTCCAGAGAGTCCAGGGCCGGAAATGCTCTGCAGAATGGCTGGGGGGACCATGGAAATGCCTGGGGGCTGATGCAGGTTTTGACATACATTGTTTATCTCGTATCTGGGCATGCACAAACAATTAGTTAAAAAACCCTAGTCTGGATTCAGACCTACGTGCAACTGTCTCATTTTCATCGTCTTCTCCTTCAACCTATGAAAAGGCGCCTTTATGTCACGTGATTCATTGGCGTAGCAAGCCCTTCGGCACTGCAGGACTGTTGCCAATTTAGCAACTTTCCCGCTATATATTTAGTGAATTCTCAAACCTCTCTACTGACAAATTTAGCCACTTCTTCAGGTCATTTGGAGAGTCTAAAGCACATATCTTTTAATTTGTTTCTCAGTGAGCGGCCGGTGCTACCGTGGGCCGCTCCAAACTTTTAACTTTTAACAAATTAGAGCTTTTATTGTAGTCTGTGTGAAAAGTTAAATCATAACTGAATAATTAATAGAGTGAACGAAACTAAAACAGATATATTGTTTGGTTGGGTAAGTAAGAAAAGTCATCAGAGATGCACGAGGAACTGAACATTTGCTCTTTAAAGCGCACTTAAACACGCTATATATTTAGTGAATTCTCAAACCTCTCTACTGACAAATTTAGCCACTTCTTCAGGTCATTTGGAGAGTCTAAAGCACATATCTTTTAATTTGTTTCTCAGTGAGCAGCCGGTGCTACCGTGGGCTGCTCCAAAACAACAATATCTTTAACTTTTGACAAATTAGAGCGATTGCTGCTATCGCTGTTGATAAAATAGTCAACAGAGGATCAAGGCAGCGTTCAAATGATTGTTTAGATACTTTCAATCGGAGCCATTTCCATTACAGGTTTTTCTTTGCGATATTTGTAGATCCTCCCACAGCAGTACATCGACATCCGTATTTACCCGATGTTTGCTCCGTCTCTGTAGGTTGACAAGAGGCACCACACCATACAGGGGGACTGGAACAGTGAGGAGCATCTCTCCCAAGGCACAGATATCCTTGTTTATTTCATCAAACGCATCCAGAACAAATTCCCCTCTTGGTCCAGGGAGCAGCAGCTGAAAGGTTTGTTTCGGTGAATCGGTGAACTTGCACGGAGACAAGATCGGTTTCCTCAGCTGCATCTTTAATCTTGTCTTTGCAGGAGGGTTAGCGGCCTACAACATGGGGGATGGAAACGTCCACTCCTACCAAGATGTGGATGCCCAAACAACAGGTCGAGACTACTCCAATGATGTTGCTGCCAGGGCTCAGTGGTACAAAAGAAATGGATATTAACACCTGGAAGTAGGGATGGGAATTGACACGATTTTTACGATTCCAATTCCATTTTCGATTCTGCTTACCAATTCGGTTCTTTAACAATTCCCTTATCGCTTCCCCTTTGGAAAAAAAGGACAACAATGAGGCAAATGGCGCTAATATGATGGGGAGTGTTCACTAGTTAATTAGTTACCTGCAGTATTATTAGCCAAGGACATGCTAACGTTGCTGACGCTGCTGGAAAACACAACATTCCTTCATTATTGATCATTATTGCTGCTGTGTGCGCAATTATTTTTGCATGTTGGTGGCATTTCCTCCCTTTGATGAAATATTCACTTAGCAAGTATTGCAGGTTAGCCTGCGTTTTTTTTTTTTACTGAAATATAACCAGACTTTTGTACGTCTGTATCGCTTGGGCGCCATGTCTACTATCGACTGCTGGCTTACGCACGTTACGTGCTGACGCCATTCATGCTCACTGGAATCGAAAAGCGAATCGTTTGAAAAATATGCAAACGATTCCAAGGAATTTAAATACTGGGAACTGGTTCTGAACAAGAACCAGTTCTCGATTCCCATCCTTACCTGGAAGTGATAAAAATGTAAAGATGGGAATGAAAAAGAAACCATTTGTGTACCGTTTGATGATAAATAAATGACATTCCAAGCAAGCTTAGAAATCGTGCTTCTATTTATTGCTTTTTTTTGGTGTTTATAATTTATTCCACAAAATATTTATGTGTTAATTTTTTATCTCAAGTCTTATTTACAATCAAACCGGTCAATACAATCAAGTACCATCCATACAGTATATACTCTAAATGACCACCGGTGTTGGAGTTTTACATGGTCACAGATTTTGCTGAGTAAAGTGTGTAACTGATAAAACTCTCCTACTGTCACCGCTGTTATTAACCAGCTGCACTGGGTGTGGTCGTCAGTGTTAGAGACCACGTGATTTACTTATTTAACTGCAATGTTTGAACTCAGAGCCTCCCTGTGCTTGTTACAGGCAGTCAGGTCTTTTTCTTATAAGTCACATGGTTTTACTGAAGTTTAGTTTCCACATCTGAGCAGCTGTGGAGTCTGAGAAGAATCCCACATGAAAAGTACAACTCTGCTCCTTTTTTACTTTTATTGGACTCTATGTGAAAAGTTAAATCATAACTGAATAATGTATAGTGAATGAAACTAAAACAGATACATTGTTTGGTTGGGTTAATAAGAAATCTTATCCTAACCTTATCGCTGGCATCATCTCCAGAGAGTCCAGGGCTGGAAATGCTCTGCAGAATGGCTGGGGGGACCATGGAAATGCCTGGGGGCTGATGCAGGTTTTGACATACATTGTTTATCTCGTATCTGGGCATGCACAAACAATTAGTTAAAAAACCTTTGCCTTTATGTCACGTGATTCATTGGCGTAGCAAGCCCTTCGGCGCTCCAAGAGTGTTGCCAATTTAGCAACTTTCACGCTATATATTTAGTGAATTCTCAAACCTCTCTACTGACAAATTTAGCCACTTCTTCAGGTCATTTGGAGAGTCTAAAGCACATATATTTTAATTTGTTTCTCAGTGAGCAGCCGGTGCTACCGTGGGCCGCTCCAAAACAACATCTTTAACTTTTGACAAATTAGAGCTTTTATTGGAGTCTGTGTGAAAAGTTAAATCATAGCTGAATAATTAATAGAGTGAATGAAACTAAAACAGATACATTGTTTGGTTGGGTTAGTAAGAAAAGTCATCAGAGATGCACGAGGAACTGAACATTTGCTCTTTAAATTGCACTTAAATACACGTGTATAGATTTAGGATATTTTAAATATGAAGCAGCTTCGTTTCGAGGTTAAAACGTCTGAGAAAGTTCAGTTCAACTTCATTTCCTAATCGGAGGGAAGTGAAATGATTTGCAGCTCGTAAGTCGACCCACCCCTCCTGCAAGATAAACATTCCTGTTTTACTCAGTGATGAAAACAATGAATGTTTTAGTAGCTCTGGTCAAACTGTATAAGCAAATAAAAGCAGAATTATTTCTGATTAATGTGCAGAAAAACAAAAATCAGAATCATTGATTTTCAAAATAAGAAATACATCCACATCAAGGATTTACATCAACTTTTAGACAGAGAAATTGAGATAAGTTTTTGTAGCATTTAAGTCACATTTAGCCGTTTTCCAATGTACAAATGACAATATAATTTCCAAACCCGAAGTAAAGACTTGTAATGACTTGGTAGGGACGACAGCGTGAACTTGACGCTCCTTGTTTACAGGATCACACATCCTTCATGTGTTAAGCTTAATAACAATGTAACCAGTTGAGTTGTAGTTAAACTTAGCTTTTACAAAGTTAGGCGCGGATAATTCACATCTGCTAAATACAAAATAATCCCTGAATGAACGTAAACTAGAATGTGCCATTATTTATTAGGGAATTCCTGGATTTGGAAAATACTAGCAGCAAAAATTCAGATTTATGAACCAGAACATTTCAACAAATATGGCTTTACAACATTAATTACAAAGTTATCAGCATGACACCCCCAACTAAATATGCCAAAAGTAAACTAAACATATTCGTAGCATCAATGTAGGGTCCGACCCCAAAACCTTAGGTGAACCCGGGTAGCCAACCACAAACAGGCAGGAGACCAAACGATTTAAATAAAGAGCCAGAAGGCTGTTTATTAAAGTGAAGGGGAAAAAACTGACTCAGGGGTTGATCCAGGGGGTGAAAGCAGAGGAAACGTGGGAGCGATGGTTGGGGGTCCAGGTGACAAGGGTCAGCCGTGAGTTGGCAGCAGGGAGGGGGCCACAGAGATCCACGAGAATGGCTGGGAGGGGAAGGCGTCGAGGAGGGGTCCAGGGAGGCAACGGAGACACAGGAACAAAAAGCCTTGGGACAAAAAGACAAAAAGATTTAGTTACCGCATGGGTTCAGTACAATCAAGCACTGAGTGAAGGTCCAGGTCTCCTTTTAAGCCTGGGCTGGTGATCAGTGGCAGCTGGGGTTGAATGCAGATCAGCAGCACCTGTGCTGCTGGCTCTCCCAGCCAGAGGAGGAGGACTCCTAACAATCAAAAGAGCCACGGTGTCTCGTCCTTCTTGGACAAGGGACATAATCCTCTTCATGATATCAAATGTCAAAGACTTCCAGGATGTTGAACTAAAAAGTCTCTTGTCTGGGTCGGACCAACCAGTCAAAGTTAAAGTTACACCCAGTTAAATTGCAGATGTTCTGAGCTGTGATGTCATCAAGGACACAAATACACTGTTATTCCAACTGAGAGACCAACGTGCTTCCTCGTGTTCTGCCGCGTCGCACTCAGTACTCGAGTTGAAGGGGGATGAGGGGGGATGGCATCCCCCGCTGAAATAAAAATGGTCAAAATAGTCCGGCCCCTGAAATAAAAATGGTCCAAATCATCCCCCCTGTAAAACTGCCATCCCCCCTTTCCATCCCTTATGTCATTTCATCAATGAATGTGGTTTTACTGCTATTTCAACATTTAGAGTCATCACCATAAAAATAACACCAGAAAAATAACTTATTTGACAATTTTCACCTGTTTCAGGTAAATTTTCACTTGAAATAAGTAGGAAAATCTGCCAGTTTATCTTCTTATTACAAGCAAAAAAATCGTGTTCCAATAGCAGATTTTTCTACTTATTTCAAGTGAAAATCTACTTGAAACAGGTAAAAATTGTTGTTTTTTCCAGTGATGAGTCTTGTTTTAAGTGTAATGAGATTTTTTTCACTAAAATGAGACATTTTAACTAGAAATAAGACACATAGGGCCAAATCCACAAAGAATAGTTTGCGCCCGCAAATAGCGCTGTGAATTGCGCCGCATTTGCGCCCGCAATTTGCCCCGCTTTAAGGTCCTATTCACAAAAGATTTTGCTCTAATGATACTAACGGTAGGCTCAGCCTGTATTACAAATCATCAAGACACTGTGCGAAGACGGGACGGGAGCCCGTTCCCTCTCCTCCCTCCTCCCTCAGTGCTGCTCAAGGATGATTTATGGTTCCGCGTTAAATCGACGCAGAGCATACGGCGACAAACAGCCGCGTACCCTACGGCGTAAAGGCTCTGCGTCGATTTAATGCGGACCATTATTTAGGCATAATTAGGCTTAACTAGTGTGTGCGTATGTGACAGACGTGCATGGGACGATTGTGAAATACGGAATAAACTGTTTTATATGAATTCTAATTCCCAATTACGTAACAATTCCGTATTTCAAGGGACGGATGGCAAGCCCACTCCCCGCGGCTGCATCTCCAGCAGCAGCTGAGAGTCCTGACTGACGCTGAGCTTCACAGGGACACGATCAGCGCTATTTTATTATAAGTCTGATATATGTTGTGATATGTGATGACATTATTAAGCTGTTAAACACACACATTCTAAATGTATATGTTTATATGGTGGAATTGTTTGTAATAAAGCAGCCCCTTATGGATGAATCCTGAGCTCCTGTTTTTTTTATTTTTAAATCCGAGATAAGTCCACAACCCCACTTCATCTGACTGTGTACAGTCATGTCTGACTATAGATTTTACCCTTAATATCATTCAGTATCACACAGGCTTGAATGACATTGAAGAGAGAGAGAAACAGAGAGATGGGGAGTGAGGAGTGAGTTTGCGCGCAGTTAATACACGCTTCCAAAAGACGGTATTTGCTCCACTATTTTTGCGTGTGGCAAATAGTGCTGGCCTTTGTGAATTAGACGGTTTTTGCAATGAGGCTTATTTGCATAGAAAGGGGGCAATTTTGCGCCGAATGTATGAATATTACCTAATTTACATGCATGCAAATGGCACAGGCGCACCATGACACTATTTGCTTGGCAGCGCAGTTTGTGGAGCAATTCGCCCTTTGCGGGTGCTTTAATTAGACGCTCTCTTTTTGTGTCATTTGCACCGGTTTAGCGGCCGCAAAAGCCGCGCAATCCTTTTGTGGATTTACCCCATATTCTTGTTAAGATTTTGAGTTTTTGCAGTGATCCATGTTACTTATCCTGTGAAGGACAGAGTCATATTGATAAGTTCAGAAAACTGTTTTTTATTGTTGTGTTTTGATGTATTTGATGTAAGCCCAGTGGATATTTAAAGCTTACAGAAGGCTGCATTTAACTGCTGCTATGTCATTCCTGCAGTATTTCTGCAGCTGTTTTGGTCAGTGCTATTATTTGTAATATATTTTATTATTTATAATCAGCACAAATTATCTGTCCCCATATGATAAAATCCACCATTCCCCGTGATTTCTTTTACAACTTGAGTACTGGTCGCACTTGCCCAGTTTGAACGACCCAAGCATGCGGGATGGAGAACCTAGAACTGAGAAACAGACAAGACTCCTGGCCCAGCCCAAGCCCGGCACCCACCCACACAGTTCAGACCAGAGTCTTCCAGCTCTGCTAGCTCTTGTTTCAGGTGGATGAATAGCAATAGATAGATAGCAGTAGTTCAGGAAATCAAACACATAAAACATCAATCCATTTGCTATTCGTGAAAACAGCACAAAAGGTAGTGTTCAATGACCTCAGATACCCCTTTTCCACCAAACCTGTTCCAGTGCTGGTTCTGGTTCACAACTCGTTCAACTTGAGAACCAGCTGAGAACCGGTTTGTTTTTCCACCGCTCGGGTGCTAAGAGGAGCCACGTCAGTTCTATAGTTTATTTTTTGTTGTGTAGTCTAATTCATGTCCCCTGCGATGTTGTAGAATCCTTCCTGGATGTAGTGGATTCCTCTGTGGCATTGGAAGGTTATGAGGATGTGCATATATTCTTTTAATGCTGTTCACAAGTTTTATTTTGGAATACTAGTGTTAGGGTTTAGCACACCCTGCCTCCCCCCACCAGAGGGTGCCAAAGCCTGGTCAGGCTTGGCCAGAGCACCGCAGCTGATCCTAATCACCGTCCCCACCATGGGCGTGGTAGTGGGGGGAAAAGTGGACCTGACTACCCAGGGCCCGTGTAGAGAGAGGGGCCCATGAAAATCCAGATTTTTATTTTTTTTTTGTGATGTTTTTATTTCGAATGAATTGGGCCCTCCAATTAATTGGTGTCATAATTTATTTAAAGTATATTGATAACATCAAATGAGAGAATGAACTTAATGGCACAGTTCTCCCAACATATTAGACATTCTGGGGCCCCCCTCTTGGAGATGCAAAATGGTTTAGTCCGCTCAACAGCGACCGGCAACAGGTCAGACAGTGCGCCCAGATCGACGCGGCGACGCGCACCGTACGTTCGCGTCTCCGCGTATCCTACGCCGTAAGATTTGCGTTGGTGCAACGCGGAACCATAAATCGTCCGGTGTCCGTCACTCATCTGCAAGACGCTGCTCTCTGCTGCTCCATTAACACAAAGTAACGATGGATATTCAGAAGTGGTTCAAGCACAACCACGCCAGCAAGATTACAGGACTGTCTCAGAAAATTAGAATATTGTGATAAAGTTCTTTATTTTCTGTAATGCAATTAAAAAAACAAAAATGTCATACATTCTGGATTCATTACAAATAAACTGAAATATTGCAAGCCTTTTATTATTTTAATATAGCTGATTATGGCTTACAGTTTAAGATTAAGATTCCCAGAATATTCAAATTTTTTGAGATAGGATATTTGAGTTTTCTTAAGCTGTAAGCCATGACCAGCAATACTAAAATAATAAAAGGCTTGCAATATTTCAGTTGATTTTCAATGATTTAATGAATGATCCATCTAGCAATATTGCTGCTGCATATATCAACACGTAAATAACATACCAATATCACTATAGGCTCAAGTGTACACGATTAATATATTAATTGAGCAATAACGCAATTTATTATTTTTATCTTGTAAAAAGCCTTAGCATTGCGGTGCAGTGCTGTGCTTAAAAGCTATTGTCAATGTTCAATAAATTCATGATGTTACCAAAGCCAATGAATAATCATGTTAAATAACTGTGATCTCACTATCAATGGAAAATGATTGTGATTGTGATTTTTGCCACAGATAGATAGATAGAGAGAGAAAGAGATAGGTCTGGGTGGTGAGAACATAGAAAAACAATTAGCTATTCTCAATCTGGCTGAAAAATGGCTTAAAACATTTTTGCCTCTGCAACTTATTGCAGCCAGATGTAGCCTAATGTTTTAGGTATTTGAGCACAAGTAGGCCAAATGCATCAATTCAGAACGACTCATCAATATAATCTGATCTGATTGTAGTTGATTGTAGTAGATGTATAAATACCCCCCCCCCCTTTTTTTTCTCTCTCACGCGCCTCGCGGGCATAGAAAGGGGCCCACTGACATTGAGAGTGTACAGGGCCCAGAATTTGGTGCTACACCCCTGGTCCCCACACCTGACACCACTCAGCCTCGTCGCCCAGTCTGCTCTTAAGTTTCCCTCCCACAAACTGCGGTGTCGGATGATTCTCTCCAGCTCAGAGCCCCGTACTCTGCCTGTTTTCCTGGTCTTCCCTAGTTTCCCGTTCGTGGACCTTCCCTTCCTGAGTCCTTTTGGATTACTTTTTCCAGCCGTGAGTTTCCCTCCGGTCTGTGCTTTTAGTTGGACTTTCCAGCCGTGTTTTTTAGGTCTGTGATTTTGTTTGTCTTCCTTCCCTCCTGTGGAGCACCTTTTGTTAATAAACTTTGTTATACCTGAACCTTGCTCGTGTTGTCCTGCATTTGGATCCGCCCTCCTTCCCTCAAGCCTATCAACTAGTTTCCAGACTCGTTGAACTTGAACGCATCACCATCCTATAACTTTTCCTGAGACGCAGCTCAATAACTCAGAGTTTGATCCTCATCCATCAAATACTCAGAATATGCTGGTTTTTCATTCAGTGGATTTATTTCGTTGTTTAGGACACTGACGTTTCGTCAATGTTTATACGTCCATGCGACTGTAATTTTGCCTCTTTCATCGTTTCATGGATGTTTTATCCGCTTAGATATCAGGCACCATTACTATGGAACCAACTTCCAATCTGGGTAAAGGAGGCTGACACCACCTCCACCTTTTAAAACTAAACTTAAAACCTTTCTGTTTAGTAAAGCCTATAGTTAGTGTTTAGTAAACCTCTAGCTGGTGTTGGTAAATCTCTAGGTAGTGTAAACTCTAGTGTGTTAGAGTCAGTAGTCATAGTTGCAGCTATAGAACAAGGCTATAATAGTTAGTCTCAAATATAGCTTTGCGGTAGATATGCTGCTATAGGCCTATGCTGCAGGGGGGCACCGACATGATCCGCTGGGCGGTGCCTCTCACCCTTCTTCTCCTCTCCCTTTCCCTTCCTGTCTTCTCCATTTCCATTTTTATAAATGTCTCATAGCTATCATTTTGTCCATCGTTTCTGTAGTTTCTTGTGCCGGCCCCCCTTTTTTCTCTTTTGTGCATGTTTGCAGGCCGAAGCCTCGGGAGCTGCGTTCTGGCCTGTGGTCCTGGTCCCCCCCCCCATCCCCGGTCATCCCGTTGCTGCTTCCACCTGCCTACGTGGATGTCTCCTGTGTGCTGCTGACACCCCCCCATCCCCCTCTGATCATCCCGCTGCTGCTTCCACCTGCCTGCTGTGCTGTTGCCGTCCCTGACCCACCAGTCTGGCCTTCGGCAGGAGGGTCCCCCCTTATGAGCCTGGTCCTGGTCCAGGTTTCTTCCTCCTAAAGGGGAGTTTTTCTTGCCACTGTTTGGCTTAAGGCTTTTCTCCCACAAGGGGAGTTTTTACTTGCCATTGTTTATGTAATAATTACTCGGGGGTTTATGTTTATGTTCATGTTCTGGATCTCTGGAAAGCGTCTAGAGACAACATCTGTTGTATTAGACGCTATATAAATAAAATTGAATTGAATTAAATTCTGATTTGTTTTCAAATTAATATTCATTACTATTACCACTCTGGATAAGTAATTGTTAATTGCATCTAATGTAGCAGTTTAACTGCTATTTTCATAATTTTCCAGTGGTACATTTAAAGACCATCGGAATTCTGATATTCCTCGTAATTTCTTGATATACAACGGTGCGTTCAAGAATAATATGTATATAATTAGCGATAATTGATCAAAATATTTGTATTTTGCTCCTTATTGACCGTTTTGGTCATTTCGATCATTCTTACACCATCTTGGTTTATTTCATTGTTTACTTTGAATTTCTATGTTGTTAGATTGTATGCCGTGTATTGTCTATTTGATCAATTGTCATTTCCTTCTCATTTGTGAAAAACCATAAACTTCATCCCGGCCTAAACGGCTATGCTGCTTGTGTGAAACAGGCCTCTGCTCTAATAGTTCATGAAATCAAACCCCAAAAGACATCAATCCATTTGCAAAGCAGTGTTCAATGACCGCAGAGAACATCATATATTTGACTGCTTGCAGGAAACATTTTTTATTTTATTTACACTGTTCATGACACTCTAAATACAGTCTTTTTTCCATCATTTCTTATTTAGATTTTTTTAATACATCCCCATTTGAAGGCAACTTTTGTCCTTTCTGGCTCGCCATTCACACAAATGAGCTTGACCTAGTGGCAACAGGAAAGGAAACAGGCGTTTCCACAATGAAAGTTAAAAACAACTGCGGTGGGTTTGCAGTATCAGGACGAGGCTGTCAAGAGCGTCTCTGCTTCAACTTCACGGGAAGATCTGAGGAAACGCCAGAGAAAAGAGGAAAAACTAGTAAGTGCTTATACTTTTTATACTTTCTCTGCTGTTGTTTAAAACAAATTGTCTCGACCTCTTCCTTGTTTTCTTCTTTTTTCACTTTACCAGCCTGAGGAGAGTTTCTGAGGAGTATCTAGGACAGGAAGATGGCAGATTATATTCCAAATTTTGGAAAAAGTCTTTGGTCATATTTTTTTGGTTCCACCACCAGTTCTACCACCAAAGAGTCTAAACCTGTTTATGGTAATCACAAATATCACTAACCATTATTCTTATTATATACATATACGTTATATATAATCTTTTATATATATATATATATATATATATATATATATATATATATATATATATATATATATATATATATATATATATAGTGTGTGTGTGTGTGTATATATTTGTTAATGGACTTTTTTCAAGTATTAGTACTTTTTAACTCCTTTTACTTTGAAAGCTGTTTGTGCTCTTAAGTAGGTTTTTCTGCATTAATTAAGCGCTCCATAAGTGTGCTGTTGTGAAAATATGACGACCAACTTGATACATACCAACGTAGGTAAATATGGAGACATCATGAAGGTGGAAACCACAGGAGCTTCGAGGATAACGGCTCAGCAGGACAAGCTGGAATACTCAGGTACATATTTGACAGGAGAAACTCAGCAGTTGAAGAGAACTGATGCAGAAATCTCCACGACATTTCCCTCCAACTATTAATACCTGCAGGTTGTTATAATGAGGCCGCAGTAACGTTGTTTCCTTGTCTCTTTCTAAAGGTGTGGCCGCTTCAGAAACAATGGCAAAGATGGATGCAGAAAGAATGAAGGAATACAAGACAAAGATCTTGAATGTGGCAAAATCCTTTGATATTGATCCAGCCCTCATTGCTGCCATCATCTCCAGAGAGTCGAGGGCAGGAAATACTATAAAAGACAAGAATGGCTGGGGAGACTGGAACCCAAGAAGAAATAAATACAACGCCTTTGGACTGATGCAGGTTAGAAGGAGCAGCCGGCGCTTTGTGACCAAGTCAGCTACCAAATATCACACAACTACTGTAGGAGCCTAAATGTAATTTCAGTTAACAACTACTGACAACAGATGCAAAAGAAGGAGGATTTATCGCCTCTGCTTCCTGAGAGCTAGACGGGTTCAGAGATGTTCATGACAACAGAACTATGTTGTAAATGTTCGAGGCACAAACCATCAACTCTCCTCCTTTTGCATATGTCGAGAAATGTTTGCGTGACTTTCGATGTCAACATTTATCGATTTATAACAAGGCAACAAACAGTTATTTGTAAAGGGGACCTATTATGGCATTATGCGTCTTCTGAAGGTGTCGTGAACAGCTTCAGGTGCTTGGAAGATCTGAAACCATAAACAGAAATAAAAGTATTACGGTACTAATAGAGCTCCGTAACACCGGAGCTAAGCTAAATACTTAGCCCATGCAAAGATCATACTAGTAAACAAATATAAATAAAATAAAAAATGAACGTTCTTACCACTGACTCGTGTGCAGTTGCCGGGTCCGTACTGTTGGAACTGATCCTTTTATGAGGGTAAATGTCGATGCAAAACCTCATTTTAACTGTCCCTCGCTGTTCAAACAGCCCGAGGTGAAGTGGTTAGCACACACGATTCACCGCTTCTAAACAATGGCTGAAGCTCCGGCCGGCGGAGTTAGTTGTGGGCGTGGGTTCAGCAGCGGAGGAGACCGAGGCGTGGTTTGCATTTGCTTACGTAACGAAAATGCACAAATCTGAACGGCTCGTAGAAGTCACATGACACTGGAAGGATCATCCAGGCGGCTGTACAGACACTGCAGAATTTGGTTGCTTTCCTCCTTCTCTGAGTTGTCAGGCTGAGGGGAGACCACTTTATATATGTTAAAGCAAGAGAAAACCTGTTTTTCATAATAGGTCCCCTTTAAATACTTTTCTGTACACATACAAAGTTTGCAGGGACCGTCCATACAGTCACGTAAGAGGAATTACCGGTACTTTTATGGAGTCATGTCAAAGGCTGAAAACAACACTGATGTAGCGTTCCTACTGAATTTAATAAACCTGTTGAGCAGCTCATTCACTCTCCCTTGATTTGGGGAGAGTGTGTCTGTGACTGGAGGTGTCGTGAATCAGGCCCGGATCACTAGACTGATTACTTACGGAAGAGCATTAGGGCCAGGCCGGAGAAAAATAAAAATAATATTTTAGAGGAGGAAGATTTTTTTTACATTATGCACTTTGAGGAAAAAGTTGAAATGTCGAGAAAAAAGTCGAGATTAATGTTGAAATACAATTTTGAGAAAAAAGTTGAAATGTTGAGAAAAAAGTCAAGATTTCGTGAATAAGGTTGAAATGTTGAGAAAAAGGGTGAAATTTCGACTTTATTCACGAAATTTTGACTTTATTCTTGAAATTGTATTTCAACATTAATCTTGATATTTCGAAAAAGCTTTTGCTCTGTTTTACTGTAGGTACCTTTTTCATATTTTGATTGCAGACTTTGATCATTTGAATCCCTACTAATTCTGTACACTGGTGTCTTCATCTCATCCTCATTTCTAGGTTGATGTCAATCCCGATGGAGGTGACCACACTCCAGTGGGCGAGTGGGACAGTGAGGAACATATTGAACAAGCAACTGGGATCTTGGTTCGATATATCGAAGAATTCTCCTCGTGGCCCAAGAAGCAGTGGCTGAAAGGTTTGTTTTTAGTGAATAAGGAAACTTGCACGGACACAAAAGTTTTCCCAGCTGATTTTTCGTGTTGGTTTTGTTTTGGCAGGAGGGATAGCGGCATACAACGCGGGGCCGGGCGATGTCAAGTCTTATGCAAACGTGGACGAGAACACAACAGGCAAAGACTACTCCAACGATGTTGTTGCAAGAGCAAAGTGGTACAACGAACATATCTTTAAGCTATATAGCTTTAAGTAGCTGAATATGTCCACAAGTGGAGAAGTGGTTCTACAAAGAGACATGTGTTAGACTGCCTGAATGTTCCTTTAATAAACACAAAAAAACCTTCTCCTGCAGGACTGTTTGCTTTTATAGTTCGACCAGAGCTACTAAAACATTCATTTTTTTATCAATGTAAAACATGCAGACTTATTAACTTTCCTGGGTGCACAAACCACATTATATATGAAAAATATTGTATAAATAATGTGTACTGGGGGGTGTTTTTGTGAGTAAAACAGGAATGTTTATTTGATCGAGGCTCCATGTCTCCCCTGCCCAACTTTCAAGCAGTTTTCCAGTGGTACATTTAAAGACAATCTGAATTCTGAAACTCCCCGTAATTTCTTCAAATCCAATGGTGCGTTCAGGAGCAATTGGAATTTTGTAAATTTGTCAAGAATTGACCAAAATATTTTAATTTTCTTCCTAATTTACTGTTTTGGTCATTTTGATAATTCTTACACCGTCTTGGTTTATTTAATTGTGTTTACCTTGAATTTCTGTGCTGTTAGATAGATTGTTTGCTGTGTATTGCCTATATCAATTATTATAATTTTCTTCTCATTTGTAGAGACCATAAACTTCATCATAAACCTAAACCTCATGAGAATCATAAATAAAGAGTGAAATGGTGTCTTCTGTCATCTGTTCTGGCCGGACAGCCTGGATTTAAATCAATTGCCTTATACAGTCCTTTAACTGTCACAAGTTTGAATTATATTCCATCACCTCTTTTATAAATGCCAACTACAGTCTTTTGATGGTGCGGCAAATAGTGGCTTTACTACGATTTTCGGTATCCCCTGGAGCTACTTATATGGCTTGACTTGATTGACAACACGTTTGCTTCTTTATCAGTCATTAAAGACCTTTCTGACAACAGTGTCTTCCGAAATATAATCGAACCGTAACAATGCCCATGTGGATAATTATAAAATTGATAATGATAACCATCATAATGTTACAATAATAATAGTACTTAATAATTGAATGTCAAAAGGAATCAGTTGTATATTATTGCAGGCTGACTTAAAAAAGGAAAAAAAAGTCCAAAACAGGTGGATAAGAAAACAGAATCACAGACAAAACACATTGGTTTCTGATCTTTGATGAAACCGAATCGAGGCTTAATTCAGCCAGGATATCTGGAAAATCACGGCTTAATCTGCTATCCTGGTTTTGTGAAACAGCCCTCGGCTCTAATAGTTCAGGAAATCAATCACATGAGACATCAATCCATTTGCTACTTGTGAAACAGAACAAAAAGCAGTGATCAATGACCGCAGAGAGCATCATATATTTGACTGCTTGTTGTTTTATTTTATTTTATTTACACTTTTCTGGACACCCTAAATGCGTTTATTATTATTATTATTATTATTATTATTATTATTATTATTATTATTATTATTATTATTATTATTATTATTATTATTATTATTATTATTATTAATAATAATAATAATAATTTCTTTTTCAATACCAATCCACGTGAAGGTAATTTTTGTCCTTTCTGGCTTGCCATACCCACACTAGTGGACTTGAGCTTCTGGGTCGGGGCGAGTGTAACGATGCGATAGCACAAGATAAGGGCGTTCCCATGATGAAATTAAAAAACAATTCTAAAAATAGCATACATTCGGGTGGGTTTGCAGTATCAGGACGAGGCTGTCAAGAGCGTCTCTGCTTCAACTTCACGGGAAGATCTGAGGAAACGCCAGAGAAAAGAGGAAAAACTAGTAAGTGCTTAAACTTTTTATACTTTCTCTGCTGTTGTTTAAACCAAATTGTCTTCACATTTACGGTTCTTTTTCACTTTACCAGCCTGGAGAGATGTTCTGAGGAGTATCTCTGACAAGAAGATGGCAACTTTTTTTTCAAGTCTCTTTTCCAGTCTTTTTGGTTCCACCACCAGTAAGTGAATCGGATGATGGCATTCACAAACATCACTAACTATTCTTAATATTTTATTTTTTAATCTCCCCAACATACAAATTATCTAATATTTACGTCTGTGCTCAAATTTTTTCTTATTTTGATATTCGTTAATATACATTATCCCACTTTTTTCCAAGTATTCGTACTTTTTAACTCCTTTTACTTTGAAAGCTGTTTGTTCTCTGAAATAGTTCATTCTATTTGTACTCAGAAGTCGGTGATGAAGTGATCAAAGCAACACAGCGCTGTCCATCGGGCTTAAGCGTGAAACAATAAAGCGATGTGGTAGATCAAACTAATAAGCAGCGCTATATGATCATACAGGACTGTCTCAGAAAATTAGAATATTGTGATAAAGTCCTTTATTTTCTGTAATGCAAAAACGTCATACATTCTGGATTCATTACAAATCAACTGAAATATTGCAAGCCTTTTATTATTTTAATATTGCTGATCATGGTTTACAGCTTAAGAAAACTCAAATATCCTATCTCAAAAAATTAGAATACTCTGGGAATCTTAATCTTAAACTGTAAAGTTTAAGCTATAATCAGCAATATTACAATAATAAAAGGCTTGCAATATTTCAGTTGATTTGTAATGAATCCAGAATGTATGACATTTTTGTTTTTTTAATTGCATTACAGAAAATAAAGAACTTTATCACAATATTCTAATTTTCTGAGACAGTCCTGTATTTACATGCTCCAAACAAAACTCAAAGCCTCAGAAAATAGGTCAGTTTTTAAAAGGGTTCATAAATGATCCACCTACTGTAGCAATATTTCTACTGCAGATGTCAACATGTAACTAGCCTCCCAATATCACTGTCGGCTCAAGTGCACACTAGTAATATTATTAATTGAGCAATAAAGCCATTTATTTTTTTTATCTGGTAAAAAGCTTTAGCAGTCCGGTGCTGTGCTTAAAAGCTATTGTTAACACTCAATAAATTCATGATGTTACCAAACCCAACGGTCATGGATCAAAACGTTAATACACAAAACAGATGTAGCCTAATGTTTTAGGTATTTGAGCACAACTGTGGTAAAGTTAATTTTCTAGATAAATTAAGCGCTCCATAAGTGTGCTGTTGTGAAAATATGACCAACCTGACTTCCTTAGGTAAATATGGAGACATCATGGAGGTGGAAACCACAGGAGCTTCAAAGGTAACGGCTCAGCAGGACAAGCTGCGTTACTCAGGTACATATTTGACAGGAGAAACCCAGCAGTTGAAGAGAACTGATGCAGAAATCTCCACGACATTTCCCTCCAACTATTAATACCTGCAGGTTGTTATAATGAGGCCGCAGTAACGTTGTCTCCTTGACTCGTTCTAAAGGTGTGGCCGCTTCAGAAACAATGGCAAAGATGGATGCAGAAAGAATGAAGAAATACAAGACAAAGATCTTGAATGTGGCAAAATCCTTTGATATTGATCCAGCCATCATTGCTGCCATCATCTCCAGAGAGTCGAGGGCAGGAAATACTATAAAAGACAACAATGGCTGGGGAGACTGGAACACAAAAAGAAAAGCATTCAACGCCTTTGGACTGATGCAGGTTAGAAGGAGCAGCCGGCGCTTTGTGACCAAGTCACTACCAAATATCACACAACTACTGACAACAGATGCAAAAGAAGGAGGATTTATCGCCTCTGCTTCCTGAGAGCTAGACGGGTTCAGAGATGTTCATGACAACAGAACTATGTTGTAAATGTTCAAGGCACAAACCATCAACTCTCCTCCTTTTGCATCTGAAATGTTTGCGTGACTTTCGTTGTTTACCGACATCTACCGATTTACAACAAAGCAACAATGACACAATCTCTACTGATAGGCTACATAGTGTACACTGGACTCTCATTATCTCATCTTCATTTCTAGGTCGATGTCAATCCCAAAGGAGGTAACCACACTGCAGAGGGCGAGTGGGACAGCGAGACGCATATTCAACAAGGAACCCGGATCTTGGTTGATTTTATCGACAAATTCTCCTCGTGGCCCAAGGAGCAGCAGCTGAAAGGTTTGCTTTTAGTGAACCACTAAACTTGCACAATTCAGTTTACAGAGGGGGGGCCCTCCTGCAGGAAAAGAGAAAACACACAGAGAGAATAAAAAACAGAGAAAAGAGAGACACACACACAATGGCTAGCTAGTGCACTGCAGGGATGATTATATAAACAGGTGTAGACTGCAGACACTGAGGTGGTCAGAGGGGGGGGCAGGACTACAGGTCAGGATGTCAGCAGGCATCTACCAGACATCCATACAGACAGGTGGAAGCAAGCAGTGGGATGATCAGAGGGGGGACTGCAGGTCAGGATGAAGCTCCTGAAGCTCCGGCCTGCAAACATGCACAGAAGAGAAAAGCAGGGGGCAGACCAGTATAACAAACTACACACAAAAGGAGTTTTCCCAGCTGCTTTTTCATGTTGGTTTTGTCTTGGCAGGAGGGATAGCGGCGTACAACGCAGGGGATCTAAATGTCGAGTCTTATGCAAACGTGGACAAACACACAACGGGCAGAGACTACTCCAACGATGTTGTTGCGAGAGCAAAGTGGTACAAAGAAAATTTTAGCTTTGAGTAGCTGAAGATGTCCTCAAGGGGTGAAGTGGTTCTACAAAGAGACGTGTGTTAGACTGCCTGAATCTTCCTTTAATGAACACCAAAAAAAAAGCTTCAGTTCCTGCCGGTATGTTTAGGTTGATTCGATTTGAAAGCATTAAAATATTATGATAAAATATAAGATTCAATTTTGTCTGCTTACGTTTTGGAAGTATATGTCCTGCCATCAGTTTGGCCAAAGTATCTGTGATGGAAAATGTAGCCTCGGGCACTTGATTAAACCAAAAATGATGACAGCGTCAAAAATGTAGCTTTGGCCGACTAAGTGTACAAACTGCTAGTCTGCTCCAAACAAGATTAACATCAACCTTAACGATGTTTTGTCTACTTGAATCGTAAGAATGAATCATCATTCTTACGTCATCATCATTCATGCTTTAAAATCCTTATGCTTCCTTTGTTTCATTGTCATTCTCCATCGAGATGCCCAATGTATGTTCTGATCCTATTGCATGCAACTGCTTTATTAAATCTACGGAAATCTGGCTCATCTCTCAAGTTTTCTTAGATGCACTTTCAGTCTAGATATTCACCTAGTTGGAAATAACTTATTAAAGAGCATTGAGTAGGTTTCTCCACAACAGTATCTTCGCACACTTATCTGGTTTGTCTCCTGCAACAAGTGTGCATCAATTTACAGAACTTTGTTGCACATCAACAACGATGAAACCGGCTCACAGAGTTACAGCAGAGCATCTCAGCAGGGACTCAAGAAAGAACCGACGGGAGACAAACTGTGATGAAGGACTGATGAGAACTGAATGACGGGATGTAACAGCCGGGTCTAAAGCAGGGTGGGGTCTAAATGACATCATTAATCTGGTGTGAAGGGCTGATTCAAATGCATCAATGAAACCGTTGCTTATCTTTTCTGAACGCTTTCCTGGCTCCAATCTGCCCTGATTGTCTGCACCTGTGTCTCGTCAACCCTTCTGTGTGAATCTGGTTTTGTCTTTCCTTTGCTCCCTGCTGGTCCGTACTGTTTCCTGTTAAGGATTTGGGGATTTTTCTCTTGTCCTTTGTTTAACCCTGCTCAGCAGCGCTTTTGGTTTTGTTTGATTAATAAAACCACCCTTTTTGGAACTCCTGCTCTCCTGCTCTCCTGCATTTGGGTCCTATCAACAACTCAACATGACAGGAAGACTCGATTTCAATTCTGAGACCAGCCTCGATTTCTTACAGCTGACTGCATGGTTTGAAACAAAGGAACCTCCAAACTGACTCAAAGCCCCGACAGGCTTTCCATTTATCGCCCTTCGGTGATAAGTAATAGCACCTTCATTGGGCATAGACCCCAAAACGCAGGACGGGCTGCTGACGATTTATGGCAGCCCAGGCTATAAAGAACAGGCCCCCCCCCCCGCCATGATTGTCTGCACCTGTGTCCCGTTATCCCCTGTGTATATCTGGTCTTGTCATTCCCTTGCGCCTTGTGGTTCCGTACTGTGCTTTCCTCCATGTGTCCTGTTTTTGCTCCAGTTTTTGATCCCTGTTCCTGTGTCAGTTTTTTTTATCCTGCCAAGCAGCGCTTTTGGTTTTTGGTTCTTGCCTTTTGTGGAATAAACCCTGTTTTTTGTTGAACTCCTGCCTCGCTCTCCTGCATCTGGGTCCTCACCACACCAGTCGTGACAATCGTGCCTAAAGAAGCGTCTGGTTGCCTTGAAATGGCAACCACAGTCTGCAGCGTTGCAACAAGAGACCCAGATGAGCCGAACGAGGGACCCTTTAATGCCTTGACTGTCATGGTTAGGTTGTTTTAGGACCCAAGTGCAGGAGACAGAGGGAGGCCAGAGGCAGGAGTTCTCAAAAACAAAAAGATTTAATCCACAAAAGGCAAAACAAAGCGCTGCAGAGCAGGATAGACAAAAAACCAGGATCATGAAAAAAGTACGAGGAGACATGGAGGAAGACACAGTACGGACCGACAGGGCACAAAGGAATGACAAGACAAGATATACTGTGGGGATAACGAGACACAGGTGCAGACACAATCAGGGCAGATGGGACACAGGCGGGGCAAGACAGAAACTGAAGGCAGGGGGGAATGTCAACCGTGACAGAACCCCCCCCTCAAGGGACAGATCCCAGATGTCCCACTCGGCCTAACACCCAGGGCGGGTGGAGGGGGCCTGGAGGAGGGCCCAGGCCAACACACGGCCAACGTTCCGGGGGCCGTCCTGGGGACCGTGCAGACCTGCGAGACAGCTCCGGGGGTCGCCCATGAAGCCGGGCAGACCGGCCAGTCACAATCTCCCTGGAGGAATGAGAACAAGACGCTCTGCCCCCACTGCCCTCCCCTTCCCAGGAACATCTGTGGACCTGTATCAGAACTGTACCGGGCTGTCTGATTACATCAAGAACAATGTCTGAGGAGTAGCTCTGGGGCAAAGTTCACAGACTTACCGCTCACACACACACATTTGCTGATAACCACACCTCCCTCATCTCAAAGCCTTCCCCGGCTCCCTTCTTATCAGCCCCCCTAACACCCTAACACGGTCTCCGGGTTCGAGCGCCACGAAGGCTGCGGCCCTCACTTGGATGAACTGTGCCCGGCCCACCCCCCATACCCATGCAAGTTATGATGTTGTTTTGCTGTGTGTATGTTGCTTTTCTGTGCTGAGGTGTTTTTTGCACCTTGACAATGGGTATTTAATACAGTGTGAAGATGCCTTTTTTTCCTCCTTCATCCCAGTGTCATCCTTCCTCCAAGAAATGGCATCCGTACAAATGGTGCCAGCGGTGTTAAACCGGAGTCAAGTTCTCTCGTCTGACTATATCTGACTTGGCAATAAAGTTTTATTCTGATTCTGATTCTGACTAGAACCAATGTTGTTCTTGTTGGGAGTCATACCCAAAGACATGTATAATGACAAACAATATATATTGAGGATTCTTTTATTTGTAACAAAGACAATGATTACAGTGAACTGGAGAGAAGTAAAACCACCTACTATAGCTCAATGGACCGAGAGACTGAAAGAACTAAACACGATGGAGCGAGTGACAGCTAGTTTACAGCTCACAATGGACACTTTCCTGCGAAGATGGACTTGCCTTTCAAGATACCTGAGGGTTTGATGGATGGGATGATGTGGGGGAGTACTGTTGGGAGATCCTCCTTATAAAACCCTGCTCAGCCACTATCCATAGATATTTGATCTTCTACCTGTCATTGTTACCGTTATTATTTTTAATATTACAATTATGTGGATCTTTAATTTACCTTGCTTTTTGCAGATTCATTTCTGCTCTGCTCTATATTCACTTACTCTTTTTGATGTGAAGTCATATGTCAAGATATCTAATGTAAAATGTTTAAAGTCAGTCAGTTAGAGTCATGACCTGCTGAAGAGATAATTTCTCTCACCTGGGAAAACCTGGAGGAGGTGTCGAGGGAGATGGAGGTCTGGGCACATGACCGGATTTCAGTTGTGACATAACGTAGTCATTTTTAAGGTGGAATGATACTACATACTAGGGCTGGGGATCGATTCAAATGTCAAGAATCCATTCGATTCCAATTCTTAAGATTTAGAATCGATTATCAGGATTTGATTCAATCCGATATTGATTTGGTTTAGATGTTTTTTGAGCTGCTGCCTGAATTATATGATTGTAAAATAACAAGTGAAATAATAATTTCACAATAATTATTGTGAAATAAATAACTCAAATAGGCCTAAAGTGCAAAAAAAGAAAGAAATTGCAACAGCTCATGCAGTAAACAAATCATTTTAACTTGTCAAATTCATTCTGTCACCAGACACACATATTGCCATGAAGCACCCGGCATTTTTTAGGTGTGTCATGACAAACCGTGTGTCCGATAACAGAGAAACCAAACAAGCTATAGTAAATTTAAATACTATGAACTTCATTGAACTAATATAACATTTTGAAATTTAAGCTGAAATATCCAGCATTTTCTGGAAAGAAAAGTTCCATTTAGTTCAGGAGTTTTGCCATGTTCATTGTTTGATAGTTTCACACCACGCGCATGTGTGAATTAAATGACTACTGGGATTAAAGTTCACCGGGCGAAAATCTAATGATGGAAAAAATCGATCTTTAGACATACAAATCGATTTTTAGGAATTAATATGAGAATCGATTTAGACTCGGAAAATCGTTTGTTTTTTTTTCAAAACAGCCCTAATGCATAGAGATGTGTTCACATCAAAACAATCCGTTTTTAGAGAGCATTGGTCCAGTTATTGTAATCCACACCCAGTACTGGAGTTGAGGGGGGATGAGGGGGGATGGCATCCCCCCCTGAAATAAAAACGGTCAAAATCATCCCCCCTGTAAAACTGCCATCCCCCCTTTCCATCCCTTATGTCATTTCATCAATGAATGTGGTTTTACTGCTATTTCAACACCAGAAAAATAACTTATTAGACAATTTTCACCTGTTTCAAGTACATTTTCACTTGAAATAAGTAGGAGAATCTGCCAGTGGGACAAGATTTATCTTCTCATTACAAGCAAAAAAATCTTCCACTGGCAGATTTTTCAACTTATTTCAAGTGAAAATCTACTTGAAACAGGTGAAAATTGTTGTTTTTTCCAGTGATGAGTCTTGTCTTAAAGTTATTCTATGCAACTTCCTAGAGCTAGCAAGATTTGAAAGTGGCGCTTCCTCTAAGCCCCGCCCCCACCCACGAGCGCTCCGTCCAAAGCCACGCCCCCACAAACACGAACGCGCATACGATTATTAAACATTTTGGACAGCATATTTACAGCAAAACTACCCCATGTCTCAATCACCTGTAAGCGAGGCCGGTTTTAGGGGGGGCAGGGGGGGGCTGTGCCCACCCAAACGTGCATCCTGCCCACCCGCGTCTCCATCCCGGAGAGCGCCGGTGCGGCTGGCGGAGCGCAGCAGTGCCGTGCAGCCTCTAGAGCCACGGCATCTACGCCGTAGGGTACGGCGTAGCTGCGGCAACAGAGCCTGCACGGCACCGCAGCGCTGCCGTGCCGTTCACCGGCGCTCTCCGCTCTCGCCGTGATGGAGACGCCTACATCCCCACGGACCCCATACAGCTTCCGAGCCGGAGCTGCTGCGGCTTTTCACGCCTGCGGCTGTTCACGTGTCCCCGCGGGCTGCTGCTGCTGCAGGAGCTGCTGCTGGGCAGAGTCCTGCTGCAGCAGCAGCAGCAGCAGCGGACTAACGGCTCTGCTCCCCGGTCACACACAGCGGGACCGACCCGCTCTGGAAATAACTACTGGGCTCCGTGGCAGAGGGGAGGGAGGGGGTTACACTGGGACACTGTGAGCCCAGGAGGATTTAAAATGAAGGCGTCTGATTGGTTCTTTCCCTTCCTGGACCTGGACCAATCCGTATCATTCGGACCGAATGGGCGGGGCTTAGAGGTGCCTCTTTCAAAATTCTTGCTAGCTCTTCCGGATCAGGGAGAATACCTTTAAGTTTAATAAGATTTTTTTTTTACTAAAATGAGACATTTTAACTAGAAATAGGACAAATATTCTTATTTTGAGTTTTTGCAGTGATCCATTTTACTTATCCTGTGAAGGACAGAGTCATATTGATAAGTTCAGAAAAGTGTTTTTTATTGTTGTGTTTTGATGTATTTGATGTAAGCCCAGTGGATATTTAAAGCTTACAGAAGGCTGCATTTAACTGCTGCTATGTCATTCCTGCAGTATTTCTGCAGCTGTTTTGGTCACTGCTATTATTTGTAATATATTATATTATTTGTAATCAGCACAAATTATCTGTCCCCATATGATAAAATCCACCCTCCCCCCTGATTCGAGTACTGTCCACACCAGAGTGCGGTTGCTGACATCAGACGAAACAAACTGCGACAATGAAAAGACATTGAAAGCACAAAAAAGTTGTGAAAGCACCCAAGTTAGAATGATTGCCTAAAACTCGTGTCGGTGATTAATCAGAAACAATAAATAGCAATCATACCCAGACAAACTGTTATTGTTACTGTGTTATAAACTAAATCTGGCAGTGGAGGTTCTGTTAGTCCTGGAAGTGTTCCCAGCTCCTTATCTCTGAAAAGAAGGCATCCCCGGGGCAGGAGGTGTAGTTCACCACCTGCCTGTGGCCGTGGATGGTGAAGTTGGCCGCCAGTCCTCCTCCGGCCACGCCGCACCGTACCAGTCGATGGCGCAGCAGGTTCAGGGCGTGGCGAGACGGCAGCGTGGAAGTGTAGTTACCGATGACTGACACGCCGTAGCCGACGGAGTTGTGTCCCCTGGTGTGTCTGCCCACCTGGTTCCAACCGACGCCCTCGTAGATGTAGCCGTCGGAGCCGACCACAAAGCTGAGGGCGCAGCAGGATCACAGCACACCATCAGTGACTGCAGCGCCAAGATACTTTTAACAGTTTTTACACTTCATAAAGTCAGTTAATCAGAATGAATGCATCTACAACAGTCTGCAGCAACACTGTGTGCTAACCTGCTCCACCAACATGAACACCAGACTCTTATTATTATTAAGAAACACAAATAGAAAATAGCACATAAGTGAAACTTCTACAACTTTACCTATGGAAAAGATTACTTACATTACTTACAATCCATTCACAAGCTACTTCCAACCTGTTTTCATTCTTTATTTCAATTCAATTCCCAAATTCATCAGTTTAATACTAGGTCTGCAAACAATCTCCATCCCACCTTTTTCAGGACTACTTTTTCCCAATTTTCAGTTCAGTTCAGATTCAGAGGTTCGTCTTTATTGGAACACCTTACCACTCAATATTAGATAATGCTCGAGTACAAATACTTTCAAAAAACAAATCACAACTTTTTTGCTAACCCAACTTAGCAAAACTTAACAACCAATTTCCAGAACTTCTCTGCACATCCTCATCAGATTCCTGTTTTTCGAGTAATTTAGTTTATTTTCCTTAGTTGTCCTATGTTTTACATATCTCTGTAGATATTGTTTGTTTCATTATAGGAGGAACCACTCGACAAGCCCTTAGGGTTTTTTTTGGTTCCTCCTGCACATTTTTTCTGTTACATTGTATTTCTTTTTTGTTGTTGTCTTTTTTTCTACATACTGTTTGTCTGAATTTTTGGCGGTTGTTATACTTTTTTATGGGCAAATAAACTAAACTAAAGTAAAACTAAACATTATAAAGGGCAAACTATCATTGTCCACAGTTACATGATGTTTTTTAATTCGGAATTAATTATTCCGAATTAAATAATTCTGAATTAAACTATTTTCCTTCGAGTTTACATGGAAATAGTAATTCCGAATTGAAGTTTACATGAAAAACACGTTTGATTGGCTTTATCCAATTCAGCTTAAGGTCTGCTTGTGGGGAAGGTTCTGATAGGATAGGGGGGCGGACGTCTTTACGTAAAGACATCTACCGGAAATTACGTCTACCGGAAGAAAAACAAACTTAGCCGCTACAACTTTGAAAACCTCACAATTTTGATGTTTCCTGTTTCCATCTGTTCTTTTAATTATTTCCAGGTCCTCCAAGCTATTTATTAAATAAATGGTCTCTGCTCTTGACCACAGTTTACTGCATGCTGCATCTTGAAACTTTGTTTGGAAAACAAGCCCAGCGCGGAATATAAGCGTCATGGAGACAGACGGGCGAGAGAACAAGCAGAAAGAAAGACCGGAATTAATTTAAAGAGGAATGAGTGAATACATGATCGTGGAATTATTCTATTCGGATTTAAAATCGGAAATGAACCAGCCACTTACTTCGGAATTAAGTTTAATTCGGAATGGCCATGTTCATTCGGAATTACGTGTTTACGTGGTAATTTTTAATCATTTTAAATCGGATTTAATTTCAGTTGTAAATTAAAGAGGAAATTAAACTTCCCATGTAAACGCACTCATTATTTCAAAACATTTGAGTCCTTTCATTGAATATATGGAGAGTGTGGATTTAAGCGGTCTGGGGCGGATGAGGTGTAGCTACTATCGATCCTCTGCAGGGTTCTAAAATAATTTCCTTTCTTTTGATAATTGATTTCTTTATTCTGTATGAATTGTACATTCGAGTTTGTATTTCTGAACTATGCACAATGGTGAAATAATTTGGGCTAAACCTTGAAAAATAGAGAAACCTTTGTTGTTTTGATTGTAGTTACTTTCTTGTTTTGTTTGGGGTTTTATTTTTTTATTTTTTTACTATTTCTTTCTTTCTTTTTTCTCTTTCCTTTTCTCATATAAAACTGAGTGTTGCTTTATGATATCTCACAAATACCTGACTTGTAAGGAAATATGATTCGAATGCTGACAATAATTCAGCTGCCCTTGATGTTTCCTTTTATGTAAGAGCACTCTTATTTTTGTGTATCATTGGAAGGATTTTGAAAACCAAATAAAGATAATGTTGAAAAAAAAAAAGGACAACTTTATCCTTGTTATATTTTAACTTTATTCTTGCATAATTGAAACTCACTCATTCTCGTTTGTATAAAACATTACGGTTTTGGAGAAGATTTCAGTTTGAAGTTTCAGTTTTTCCTCTTTTGACTTGTTAGATCTAAGGCAACAGTCCTTTTACTCATCATTAAATCTGATGATGGTGCACCAGTACAACCTTTCAAGCCATTTACCGTATTGGCCCAAATATAAGACGACCCTGATTATAAGACAACCCTGTCTTTTTCAAAACTCAAGTTTGAAAAAAGACTTTTTTAACACCAAATTCAATTTTTATACAGAAAATAATTACAGTACATCTGAAACAAATGATCAGAACAATATATTTGAGAGGAAAAGCACGTTATTTTGCATCATAACTTCTCCTCAGCTGCCGGTTAACCTGCCACTTTTCTCCAGATTGTCGCTACGTTTCTCCATTTTCTGTTATCTCTTCTCTTATTTTCTTCTCTTTTCTTTCTTACCGCTATTTTTATTTTTCTTCTTCGTGCTACCGCTATTTTTATTATTTTATTTTTTTTAAAGCATTCGCTTTAAGGATATCTGGCGCTATCTAGCGTTGTGAATGGGTATAATTTCTCGCCCCCGAATGTAACACGACCAACACTTTTTCAGTCTTACTTCAATGCAAAAAACACCGCCCTATATTCGGGCCAATACGGTACTTTGCAAAAAGAAACAAAAAAAAATGTATTGGAAGTGATGGGGAAAGAGCTTGTTATGATGTCCGTAGTGGAGTCAAACATGAGTGTTTACCAGGTGGTCCAACTATTCATGTAAAGGTGAGTTACCTGTATCCGATGTCACTCCAGCCGCGGTCTTCCTGGTGGTAGCGCTGCATGGATCTCATGTCACGAGAGCAGTTTGGGAAAGACAAACAGGGCGACGATGGTTCGTAGGTGTGATGGATGTAGAGATACTGGAGGGGGAGGGACAACGGGATGGGCGTGCCCCGGCGGGGCTTTGCCCCCCACTGACACCGAGGAATGACTTGAGGGCAGTCTGCATGTCGGAAGAGAGAAGTCGTGAGATAAAGCACTAAACTTTCTACATACGTCACTCGTCCAACAATCCATGAACCCTTAAACCCTCAAACTGTCAGCTCCTTTAAATCAGGCCTAAAAACATTACTATTTACTGAAGCGTACTCCTAAATTAAATACTTACCTGCTGTACTGTACTGCCCTTATTTTTTAACAACTTGTGCTTTTTATTATTTTACCTCTTTTCTCATCATTTTATTTTATTTTATTTGTTATTTAAGCCTACTCTTAAATGAAATACTTTTTGATAAGCCCTGAATACAGGCATTGTGACAAAAGTCTGAGTGTGGCGACTCCACCGTAGCATCGACGGGTGTACGGATAAAGCTGGGTTAGAGGCCCGGGAATTGAGGCATCCCAAATCACTGACGTAGAATTGTCAAATTGGTTTGATTCACCGCACGAATCGGCATAGATTACTTTCTAATACTGTATTTGACGCGGTCTTTGTACGTTTTGACCGTATAGAAACGTAATTCTCGTCAGTTGCGTGAAATAAGACCTGGAAACAGGCATTGTGGCATAGAATTGTCAAATTGGTTTAATTCACCGTACGAATTGTTATAGATTACCTTTGTAAAACTGTATTTGACCTGGTTTTTTTATGTTTTGACCGTATAGAAACGTAATTCTTTCCATTTTAAGAATGTAATGTGTACCTGCTGTACTCTACTGCCCTTACTTTTTAACAACTTATGCTTTCTATTATTTTACCTCTTTTCTTATCATTTTATTTCATTTTATTTGTTATTTATGTTTTAATTGTGTCTTGCCGCTTTTAATGTTGATGTAAAGCACTTTGAATTACCTCGTCTTGAATAGTGCTATACAGATAAACTTGCCTTGCCTAAATATCAGGTGCAAGTGTGTGTACTGTTTGGTTTCATCAGTGTTTTTTATATATTTTCACCATCAAAACAGCTGGAAGCCACTAACTTTACTTTTAATACTATATTATCTGATCCATAAGTGGTCAATACAGGTGTTCCGATAACAAGTTTTGGATATTGGCCGATACTGAGTACTCTTACTCTTACAGCAACAAGCAATCCAAGGGTAGCATTATTTATAGCTTTACTTTGTGACTAATAGCTAACTCACCCCAGTACTTGTGCACGAACGTATCCAGTCCATCCTTCACCGCCTTTTCCACTCCTGTATCCATAGCAATCCATTCCGTCTCCTCCAACTTCCAGACCAAATTCAGTGTTTCCATCACTTGACCCTGGAGATCCAGTGACTCCAGAAGGGATCTCGATAACTCCCGTCTCCTCGGGCTAACATGACTGGTCACATCATCAAGGCCCTGCTGCCCGTGCAAAATGAAGCTATAGTATTCTTTTAAAATCACACTCAGGGCCTTTGGATGTCCAGATGCAGGCAGTTTAGAGAGGTCCATGCCCAGGATAATCCCATCCATGCCCCCATTGATAATGGAATCTGTGGCCAAAGTAGCTGGACGAGACAACCTGAACACCTTGGGACGCTCCACGCTGTCCCAGCACCCGTTAGGCCCCAGACGAACAGAGGGTGGGAAGTCCTGGAGGCTGAGGAATGACAAACCCAGTATCCTGCCGAGGGTGAGAGGGAAGATCCCAACAGCTTCCGTTCCCTCTATCTTGCCCTTCAGTCCTGACTCAATTCCCAACAATAAGGGTGCAAGTGCTACCGTGGTGCCGTCCGGCGTGAGAACCACTCCTCGCTCCTCTCCGTGGTCCGTCACAATGTGGTGGATGGCCTTATCAAAAAAGCTGAAGGATGTTGCATTTAGAATGGCTTTATCTAGAACCTCAGAGTCACTGAGGTTATGTGACACGCCCAAGAAATGGACGGTCATCGCATCATCGTGACCAGCGGTCCTCCTCAGGGCTCTGACCATGGCCAGTGGGCATAAGCCGGGGTTGGAGTCTTCAACTTGCTGCACGGCTTGGATGAAGCTTTCCATGTTGCGCAAATGGATACCTGGGAACAACATAAAGAATGACAAAACAAGCAAGGGAAGTCCACTAAAGTGTAACAGCCTGTCCAAACTGCACGCGAGCGTCCGACTATGGCGTCGCACTGCGTGGCATCGGACGCTCTCTGTCCACACTGAATGCATTATGGGCCCCCACGTTATTTTGATTAACAGCTGAAACTCGCTTTTTAAAAGGCTGATTTATGGTTCCGCGTTACACCAACGCAGACCCTACGGCGTCGATTTTACGCGGAACCATAAATCAGCGTAACCATAAATCGACCTTTATTCACCGCACTACCCGCCCGTGCGCTCCTGAAAGAAACTCCTAAAATAACTCCTAAAAGAGTAAAGAGACAAGTAAAAGATGGGTGAGTACTTATTATCTTCCTACGTTTGTACTTTCTAAACAGAAAACAAGCTTGATATTGTGATATTTAAATGTTCTTCTATTTTCTTCCTGCCGCTCGCATTGAAAGCCGGTTGAAAGCGCTGTAGGAAACAGTCACGGATGAGAAAAAACGGTTGAAATGAGAAGTTATCTCTATGTTACCTCCTCATTTCACTACAAAAATCTCAATAAAGTGGCAGAAATAAATATTATCCTATTATTATATTATTATTATATATTATCTTATTATTATATCTTATTAGATTATATATATTCTTATTATATATTCTTATCAGAACCTTCCAGCTCCCTGGTGATCTCCCTCCAGCCAGCTGCCACTTTATTGAGGTTCTTGTATTGAAATGACTGTTTCCTACAGCGCTTTCAACGCGAGCGACAGGAAGAAAATAGAAACCGGGCGTCCGACAAAAGACCAGCTCCAAACGGCGCGTCGCGCTGCGTTGGTCGCAGCCAGTTTGGACAGTCCAATAGAAAATAAAGCAATGGAATTGTTTTTGTCGCTGATGCTCTCTCGCGTCACATGCAGTTAGGACATGGAGCCAGAATGAGTCAGTCAGGAAACTGAAAGATAATCCATATCGCGACTTCATATGGTTTGGCAGTGTCCAGAGGTTAATAGATTTTGGCAAAATGTTTCAAGCATTATGTCTAACGTCTTGGCAAGAGCCATCCCTCACTCACAGTGTCTGCCATTACTCAATGATACTTCCTCTTTAGAGCTCACCGCCAATGAGGCTAGCTGGTCTTATAGCGGCTAAAGGGATGATTGCCTACCGATGGAAACCACCACACACACTGTCTGTGAGGGAGTGGCTCTCTTCATTCTGGTATATTGTACAGTTGGAGCCACAGCACGTTTACATTATGCCAAAGCACGAAATATTATTTGGTGGTCGAATTTACTGAAGAAAATCAGTGTATTACTATAACCATCATTCGTCAACTGTCTTTCACCTATGGTTCTAGGTGTTTTTACCTTCTGTGGATATTATCGTGAATGGTGGAGGAAATTAGCATGGTTGTTTGTCATTGGATATTTTAATGTTGATGGTTTGCAATTGACCTTGGCATACAAGTGTAACATACACAGAAGTCACAGTTAGGTACAAGCTTGGTACAAGGGGGAAAAAACAAAGGTATAAATTAATATTTTGGTCCTTTAAATTTAACCATCCAACAATAATGGCTTATTGGTCATAGGTTTCAGGGAAGCAGCTCAGTTCTGCTGCAGTGGAAAAAGAAAACTGAACATAAAGTAGGGTTTAACATTTCAACAAGTCCACTGTTCCACTGCACGAAAATCGGTAAACACCTGTATCATGTCGCAACTTAAAGAAAAGTCTCTTGGCGCCATGGCCGAAACCGAACAGGAAGTCGGCCATTTTGAATTAATCGTGTAATTTTGGCGCAATTTATGCCATTTCTTTGGCCGCTTCTTCGCCCGAACCATAACGTGCACCCAGGTGTGTTATACATCAAAATGTGCGTCTCCATCCTGCGACGATGCGCATTACTTTTCTCAGTCAAAAGCGTTACCGTGGCGACGCTAGACACCAAAAGGCGCGCCCACCCTTCATCTGGTTGGTCCGTATTTGTTCCTACTTTCTGCCATTACTTTTGAATGGTTTGACATAAAGAGTCGTGGGTGGTGTCATCGGACTCGGTTTTGAGTCCTCGACCATAATTGGTGCAAATTAGCCCCCGCCCCTTCTTCTGATTGGTCAATATTTGATAGTTCCTATTTTCTGCCATAACTTTTGAATGGTTTGACATAAAGAGTTGTGGGTGGTGTCATCGGACTTAGTTTTGAGTTCATCGCTGCTTGCAGCTCTAATTTTGTATTGTTTTTTTCTTCCTGGTTTGGGTTCAGTTTATTTTACACATTCGAGAGAAGAAAAACATTAACATTTCCATTGTTCTGTATGGAATTTATATTATTTGTAAAAGGTAACGTTCCTTTCTTTCAGATATTTGATCACCAAATATTATTTCAAAAGCAAGTGTTATTTAACCTATTTAAAACAAACATAAACATCTGGTTTGTGTAGTTCAGTTTGATTTTCTAAAGAAGACGGGGAATGAATTGTCCAATCACATTAGATTAAAAAAACAACAAAATACGAGTACGTCACGATACTGATCGCTGATTGATTGCTGATAACTTCTGGGACGAACACGACTGCGTCCCTTTTCTCTTGATTTGACCCCCCTTAGTTGGTTCCTCAACCGGTAAACAGAAAGTCTTTTAGTTCAACTCTCTCTTCACCACAACAGATGAGTGCAGAGTCCAGATTACTGTAGATTCTGCACCAATTTACCTTTAAATCTTAATTGTCATGCACAAATGATCTCTTCCATTGCCTTGATTTTGTAAGATATTCTTTTTGGGATTTATTTTGCAGGTATTTCCTCAGAAACGGCGATTTGACAAAGGACTTCATGTAAATGGTTTGAACATGGAAATAAAAGGAATGTGAGTCAAACCAGAGCTGAAAGTCAGAAGTAAACTGAAGAAGAATATAAAGCATAAATGTTTATATATCGATACCTTACCTGTCGGGCCGCTGTAGACGGTGAAGATGCAGAGTAAAGCCACAACCAACACGGTTGGTTCAAAAGAAGTCATGTTGCAGCTCCTAGTTTTTCTCTCTTACCCTTCTGAGCTCTGAAGTAAAACAACTCGAATTAGGGCCTGATGTAGATGAAATAACCAACCGAAACTGACAGATTTAAAGAAATCCTCACACCAATCCCTGGCATGCGACCCCTCCAAAAACGATGTCAGGGCAGCAAACACAGAACTACATCCGAGAGCGTCTGTGGCGCCGTATTTGTGTGGATGTACGTGCGTGAACGCAGTCTTATGTGGCAACAGAGAAGAGTACTGTTTGTACACTAATGGATCCAAATATTGATTTAACCTGTTTTTCAAAGCACGTCGCAAGCAATGCAAAGTTCACCCCCACCCACCCACAATTTACTGCAGTAGTCATTAGGAGGTTTTCTTTTGGTTTTTTTCAGGGTTTCTTTCGGTTTTTTACCATCCCGAGGTGTCGCACCTTCCTCGCCTTATGTACCTTCATTTGTGTGCGTTGTGAACGCTGAAGCAGACTTAAGGTCAATGTTTACGTTCCCTTTTGGTATGTGCACACCCACCGGTGTCAGTAAACCTAACAATTACCTTTTGTTGAGAACAGAGGAATCACAGAAAACGGGGCCCGCCATGGCTTTACGCAGACTCTTGGGTGGGTTGCCAAGACACACAATCCTAGCATTTCCTTGTCAATCAATGTTTTATATCAATATTGTTAGTTTTCTCTCACAAAATTGCAATTTAATAAAATCAGGACTTTTCCTTTGCAAATGTTTAGTTTTAAAGTCCGTTTCTGAGCTTTCTCTTGCAAATTTGCAAGTGTGATTCTGAATCTCTATTTTCCTGTCATTATTTCTGAGGAGGTTTTTTTTTTGTTTTGTCTTGAATATTACATTTTATCTCCCATTCTGCCACGCAATGAGTTTTTCCCCCTCAAATGGACTTAATGCTCTAAAAAAATATAATAAATAAACAATTTAGGTTTATAAAGCCCGTTCAACAGGACTGCCTGGGGCCTGTACTACGAAGCGGGATTTGGGGTTAGCGAGGTAACTTCAGGTTTAACCCTGGGTTTTCAGGACTACGACGGTGGTTCACTTCTTACCGGGGTACATCGCCATGGTAACTTATGCTGAACAGCTAACCTGCTCCGGAGCAGGTTATGTTCGAGATACAGATCGGCGGGTGTAAAAGCACCGCCCACTGACCAATCAGCTCTCTTGGAAAATGGCATGCCCTTTCGAAGAGAATCCAGTGGAGCTCGGTGCGCGGATCGTGAGAGGATCCCTCCGAAGAGAACGCGTATTCAGGGACCGCCAAAACCCCTTTGCTTTCCCTGATGAGTACCTGTATGAACGATCCAAAAAAAAAGGAAAAAAAGAAAAAAGAGGTGGAGGAGAAAATAAAAAATAAATCAATCAATGAATAAATAAAACAAATCATCACCCAAAATCCGATGTACAGTCAATCCAAAACGAATACCAATTAAATAAATAAATCAAGAAGAAATCAAAAAGAAGATGCATTTGTAAGGGGATAGCAAAAAAGGGATTTTCAATTTCGTCCCTCGAACATTCTGAGAAGTCACTTTAAAATACTAAATACCCCCCTCCTGAAAAAATAAAAAATTAAATAAAATACATAAATAAACCCAATTCTTTGGTACAGCATCAGCACAAGTTATCGGTCAACAACAATAGTTATAGAACCAATATATACAGGACTGTCTCAGAAAATTAGAATATTGTGATTTTCTGTAATGCAAACACAAAAACAAAAAAATGTCATACATTCTGGATTCATTACAAATCAACTGAAATATTGCAAGCCTTTTATTATTTTAATATTGCTGATCATGGTTTACAGTTTAAGATTAAGATTCCCAGAATATTCAAATATATGTTTATACCCCTATGAATTTACACATTTATACAGTCAGCGATCTTTTGCCAGCTGTCTTTCCTGCATTTTGCAGCTGCAACTGTGTTGCTTTTTGCCTGTATTATATGCCTATACTCATCATATTTCCGTAAAATTATTGTTTGCTCTTCGCTACTGAAATAAGCGGCTCTGACAGCGGACTTCTCCATGCTTGCGATTGGTCATGCGCTGAAAACACTGCCCCTTTTATGTGCACGCGCTCATATCCAGATTGGAGAAACCTGGGTTGATATACCGAGTTGATAACCACCGTCGTGTGACCGCTTAGCGTGATTGCAATTGTCCGGGTTAGTGAATCTGGATAAGGAAAAGATATCCTGGGTATGTTGAACTTGCTTCGTAGTACAGGCCCCAGGTCTCATGTAGGATTTAACAGCGACACAAACATTATACACAGCCTCAAACTAAAAGAGACAATATAGGATGGGTATTGTCCTTTTTCCTCTTTCCTTACAGAGGAAAGAGGAAAAAGGACAATATAATGTAAAAGATCAACACTTCTTATTTCTATTACTGCCATTTTACTGGGCGCTGAATGCATTTAACTCTGTATTTGGGCTTAATGACGTCACCCAGAATTTGACTTGTAATAACGGCGTTCTGCCACTAGATGGCGACATAGACGCGGCTGGATAGGCTGCAGGATGCAGATGTGTCTCAGCGGATGTTTGATTTCTTAAAGTCACAAACATGGTGAAAATACCCCTGTAAACAGTCTTACTTTAAAGTAGTGTTTTCACAGTATATTCAGTAAATTAAGATTCTGTCTTTTTCTAGTCAATTAAGTGGGAGAGTTTTCAGTTACACACTTTACTTCGCAAAAGCTGTGACCATGTAAAACTCCAACACCGGTGGTTATTCTCTCTTTCTGTCACACAGTACATCCATCCATTATCTTTCCGTTATCAGGATCAGGATCGCAGGTAGGTGAAGGCAACAACATGAATCGACAGGTGAGCTGAATCCTGCCGTTTGGCTCAACGTTTTTGAGTTGGTCACAGTTTTGGTGTTTAAGTTCCTGTTCTATTTTGAAACCCTGTCTCTTTTTGTTTAAGTTTTGTCTTGATTTCCCTGGTTCCCGTCTGCCCTAACTGTCTGCACCTGTATCTCGTCAAGCCTTCTGTGTATAACTTGTTTTGTCTTCCCCTGGTGGTCTGTACTCTTTCATCCCTCCATGTTTCAGGTCTGGATCTTTCAGGTCTTTCTTGGATTTTGTCATATTCCTGTTCTGTTTTTTTTCTAATTCTGCTCAGCAGCACTTTTTGTTTTGGTTAATAAAACACGTTTTTTGGAACTCCTGCCTCCTGGTCTCCTGCATCTGGGTCCTGTTAAACACTTTCTTGACAGAACAGACCGGCCAACATGGACCCAGCAGGAGAAAGTTTTGCCTTTTGGCACCATGTCTGCGGGGAGGCAGAGCTCTCAATCCCTGGTTGGCAGGAGGAAGAGGAAAAGGAGTTCTCCTTCTGGGGAACACGCCTGGCTTTTGGCGGGCCCAAGAGTGTGCTGGTCCAATACAGGCAAAAAAATGGAGCCGACGACGTCGGCACAGACAAACCCCTCTTGTCGCTGTTCCAGTGGTGATCCCGGACATGCCTCACCCTGTTCCGGACCCGCCCTAGCCTGTCTGTTTCCCTGCCCGCGCCTCAGCCGGCACCTAGGCCCCAGCCCGGGTCTATGTTCAGCCCCTTAGTACCGCAACCTAGGTTAGATGCTGTGGCAGGTTGGAGGAGCTGCAGCCACTCAGGCTGACAAGACACAGGTGTGGCCCATCAACCTCTCCACCCTGCCAGCCTTATAAGGAAGAGGAGAAGCTGCTGCTGATACTGGTGGTCTGCTGCTGTGGGAGAAGGTGCTTAGGCACGTGTGAGTGTGTTTTGGCAAATAAAGGGTTCTGCACTAAACTCCGTGTCCTCTCTATCCTGTCGGTCGGGCCCCCGTAGCACTAGCCCTGCTACAGATGCATTGCGCCAGGAGGCTGCGTGTGCTCACTTGTGCAGACTGTGTTGGGAGGACAGAATAATATTACTGATGTTATTGGTGTCCCTAAACCTGAAGAGGGGTACCAGGACCCTGAAGCCAGACCTGGGAATCAAATAGCTGGGGAGTGCCCAGTGGTTGTGACTTCACCATCAGATCCAGTGGGTCACATCCCAAAACGGGCCACATGAGTCAGCCCTCTTGGTGCAGTGTGTTCTGGGCAGCAGCCGAAGGCATGGACCCTGGCCAGTAGATCAGATGTGATACTGGAACTTTTAATCATGTCATGTACCACTTGTTAGAGTATATTCTGTATGGATAGTATTTACACACTTGATAAGTTCAGGACCACAGTACTTGATTGTATTTCAATCAATAGACGTGCATGCAGCATAAATATTTTGGGGAAAAAATAACACAAAAAAAAAGGAATAGACAGAAGCACAATTCCTGAGCTTGCTTGGAATAATATTTATTTATCCCCAGACGGTACACATCTTTATCACTTCCAGGTGTTAATATCCATTATTTTTGTACCACTGAGCCCTGGCAACAACATCGTTGGAGTAGTCTTGACCTGTTGTGCGGGAATCCACGCTTTGGTAGGAGGTGACCCTTCCATCCCCCGTGTTGTAGGACGCTATCCCCCCTGCCAAGACAAGATTAAAGATGCAGCTGAGGAAACCGATCTTGTCTCTGTGCAAGTTCACCGATTCACCGAGACAAACCTTTCAGCTGCTGCTCCTTGGTCCAAGTGGGGAATTTTCTCTGGATGCGTTTGATGAAATAAACGAGGATCTCTGTGGCTTGGGTGAGATGCTCCTCACTGTTCCATGCACCTCGTTTGATGTGATGATTTTTGTCAACCTGCAGAGACGGAGCAAATATCGGGTGAATACTGATGTCGGTGTACTGCGGTGGGAGGATCTACAAATATCGCAAAGAAAAACCAGTAATGGAAACAGCTCCGATTGATAATATCTGAATAATCATTTGAACGCTGTTTTCATCCTCTGTTGACTATTTTCTCAACAGCGGTAGCAGCAATCGCTCTAATTTGTTGAAAGCTAAATATATTGTTGTTTTGGAGCGGCCCACGGTAGCACTGGCTGCTCACTGAGAGCTAAAAAGATACGTGCTTACACTTTAGACTCTCCAATATGACCTGAAGAAGTGGCTAAATTTGTCACTAGAGGTCTGAAAACTAAGTTGGCAACAGTCCTGCAGGGCCGACGGGCTTGCTACGCCAATGAATCACGTGACGTAAAGGGTTGAAGGCTTTTCACAGGTTGAAGGAAAATGTAGCCCTTGGATACGTTGAGGAGTATTTGAGAAATTCAAGACTTGGAGAGGAGATTAGGAGCATTTCTTTGTGACGCAGCTCGTGAGTCGAATGCAGAGGAATTGTTGTGGTTGGAGACGAGATTGCACGTAGGTCTGAATCCAGACTGGAGATAAATAAGAATATGTCCAAACCTGCATCAGTCCCCAGCCATTTCCATGGTCCCCCCAGCCATTCTGCAGAACATTTCCGGCCCTGGACTCTCTGGAGATGATGCCAGCGATAAGGGCTGGATCGATATTCAACCTGCTTCCCACGCCTTGGATTATTGTTTTGTATCTCGCCATTCTACCAGAATCAGTCCGGGCCATTTGCTGTGATGCACTCACTCCTGTTTAGAGGGAAAAATCAGAGCGACAGTGTGTGTCAACCGAAACACTGGACATGAAAATATCTTTCTGCAGGTCTGGAGCACCGTTGGAGCTGTTTACCTGCACTGAGTCTGTCCTGCCGAGCCGTTCGCTCTGAAGCTCCAGAGGTTTGAACCCTCCGGATGTCTCCATAATCTGAAAAAGTTCAAATGATTACACACAAACATCAGCACAATGAACAAATAAAAAGAAAGGGGGGGCACAAAAACATCCTTTGCAATGGCATCTTCTCACAACTAGAGCATGCATGTAAAAAGGGTTTTCATGAGGTATAGTGATTTATTATATGTCTCTGGATTTTTCAATTAGACTGTAAAAGCACCCTATGGGCTACAAATGGCCTAAGTTGTCTTTAGTCATCTGCAGTGTTTGATTTATGGGCTTAAGATCTAATTACTACCACAACATGAGCACTAAAAAAAAAACAAAAAAAACAGCTTCACAAGCATATCCCAGAGAACATTTATACTACCGGTAGTTAAAATTTGCCAAAAAAATCTAGATTTTAGTTTTAGCCTCAATTTATACTCCATTTTGTTCAAAATATCTCTTAAACTTCTTTCTTAAAACTCACCAGAACAAATAGATGAGACGGAGGAAACTGTCAGACATGAATCTTGAGGGGGATATCTTAAAAAGCTAATTTCAAGCTATTCTAAGGGCTATTTCAAATTTTCATGTAAACTCCCGACCTGTGCGTCCGTAATAACATCACCAGCTTGTACTTAAACTTTACAAATACCTTTGTAAAAGAACGGCAGTGTGTTCTTTGGCAGCAAAATAGCTAAATAAGTGGTGAAAATGTTCCTCCAGCAGCTGCACATTTACACATTTCATTAGTTAAGTTTTGGTCAGTAATCGTCAGTTTTGTGGAATGCAAATATAAGACATTTTTTATTTTGATTTTATCATGAACATGTAGTATAAATTCATTAGAATAAGTACAATATATTAATGTAGTTGCCTTGATTTTATAAGATATTCTTTTTGGGATTTATCTTGCAGGTAGGTCCTAAGAAACGTTGACTTGACAAAGGACTTAATTTAAATGGTTTGAACATGGAAATAAAAGGAATTTGAGTCAAACCAGAGCTGAAAGTTAAAAGGAAACTGCATCATCTAATGAAGGATTTCAAGCATAACTGTTTATATATCGATACCTTACCTGTTGGGCCGCTGTTGACGGTGAAGATGCAGAGTAAAGCCACAACTAACACGGTTGGTCCAAAAGAAGTCATGTTGCAGCTCCTAGTTTTTCTCTCTCAATCTTCTGAGCTGTGAAGTAAAACAACTCTAATTAGGGCTTGATGTAGATGAAATAACCAGCCGTCAGGGCAGCAAACACAGTTGAGAGCCACTACAACTGAGACGGTCTTTGTAGGGGTATTTGTGTTGATCTACGTGCATGGACGCAATCTTATGTGGCAATACAGGACTCTTTGTACACTAATGGATCCAAATATTGATTGAACCTGTTATTCCCAGTATTTCACAAGCAATGCAAAGTTCACCCCCCTACCCCAAATTTATTGCAAAACACAGATAGGAAATTATGTTAATTCAATGTTGAATTATGGTCAAAATGGTTGATTTTGGGTAAAAGTCGATGATTGATGGTGGATCAACCATTAAACACTCATCCAATTCTAGCCAAGTAACCAAAGTTGAAAAGATAACGTTGAATCAATGTTGTTTTGTGGTCGAATTTTAATGATTGTAATGCCTACGTCTTATCAATGTTGAATCAACTTGTGCCACTTGTCTCAGATAAACCAAAATATGTCCTCCCATCCTCTGAATGATGTTCTCTCAAGTCATACTTCCAAAGTATGAACCAACAAGTACACAAGTCCAAACCTAAAGCACTTGGAACTGAGTAGCAGCCATACTGACTGACAGACACTCAAACCCTAAGCAGACACAGGTGTTGACCTTCAGGATACTCAAGATACCCAAGATGCCCAAGCTACCTCAGCTGACTCCTCTTGATGTGAAGGAGCAGCGACTCCAAGCTTCTCCCGAGTGATGGAGCTTCTCATCTCTAAGGGAGCGTCCAGTCACCCTGCGGAGGAAACTCATCTCTAAGGGAGCGTCCAGTCACCCTGCGGAGGAAACTCATCTCTAAGGGAGCGTCCAGTCACCCTGCGGAGGAAACTCATCTCAGCGGCTTGTATCTGCAATCTTGTCCTTTTGGTCATTACACAGTTCATGACCATAGGTGAGGGTGGGAATGTAGAATGACCAATAAATTGAGAGCTTTGCCTTTCGACCCCAGAATAAAATTTTCAATTCAGTTTTATTTACAGTACATAGTGTCTACTTTAACAGCAGTTGTCTCCAGGATCTTTCCAGAGACCCAGAACATGACCATGACCCGCGAGCAATTACCGTATTACATAAACATAACATAAACAATGGCAGGTAAAAACTTACCTAATTGGAGAAAAACCTTACGCCAAACAGTGGCAAGGAAAAACTTCCCTTTAGGAAGGAAACCTGGACCAGGACCTGGATCATAAGGGGGGACCCTCCTGTCGGAGGCCAGTTGGGCAAAGCAGGAAAAGAGAGAACAGACAGAGAGAACAACCCAGTCTCACATAAAAACGTACCCTGCTTACGTTGGTCCAAAGTGCAAAAACGTAGAGGGGTTACAATATTAGCCCTTGAAATGTATAACTGTTACATTTTTGAAATGTATAACTGTTACATTTTTCTGCCTATTCATTTTGCGTCCAAGTCACGTGACTTTTAAGATTCTGGCCGTGACAGCAACAAACATGGTGGACATTTTTCATTTTTGAGTGAAAGAAATCAATATTTTGAGTTAGTTTCTGCATAGAAATATATATATTTTACTTTCATAATATTCACTCAGTGAATTTACATAATCACTTGCTTGCTCGTGGTTGCAACGTTTTTTCAGATCTCGTCAGAATAATGTAAAACGGTAACGTTTTAAAAATGTGAAAAAGTAACATTTTGGTTGTTGGTGTTGTGAAAAAAATCTATATTTTGATGCTTCCTCGTTGTTGGGAATTATTTTCAGATCTCTCCAGAATAATAATTTGAAATCGCAACATTTTGGTGCTGGGATACGTGGCCGTGATATATACACGGCCACGCACAGTATGCCGGCGGGGATTCCCCCCCCCAAACCAGATTTTGATAGCGGAGCGAGTCAGCCCACAGAAAGAAGTTTTATTTTGAAAACCAACCGGATTTTCTTGCATTCCAAAAGTCTGACTTCCGGCCCGCCAAAATAAAAGATACAGCCAGACAAATGAATGAAAAAATGAAAATAATCCCTCTGGGATCCCCCATAGATACGTCATAGTGACGAGGGGGATCCTGGACACGTGACAGATGCCCGCGATCGTGTGCCGGTTAATATTTAAGATAGTTAAGTTTAGAGTAACTAAACTAAGTAGGGATGCTGTTATAATAATAATAATAATAAATAATTATAAATAATTTGAATTAATTATTAATTATATATCAGACTTAACCTCCAGAAATTAATTAATAATTTATATTAATCATAATATTAATATTTAGTATAATAATAAATACACCTGTAGCACAAACCAGTGTTTATAGCAAACATTCAGAGACATTATCAGACAATGATTAATGGCAACATAAGTAATGTGACTGTCTTTCAACCATCCTTTAAAACCTTGTACAGAGAAGCATTTTTTTGCTAAATGGGAATATGTATTCCATAGTTTGACACCCCTGTACCGTATTGCATATTTACCCCTGGTTGTAACACACTGTATTTACCCCTGGTTAGGTTTTGAACTATTATTTTCCGATCTCCGATCAAAGCCGATAGGGCCATTATCGGCCCGATCCCGATCGGGGGCCGATCGATCGGTGCATCTCTAGTACTCAGTCAAGGAGTTTTCCTCCAGAAGGCCTCTCTCAGCTGCTGTGGAGTTGTAAGCTCTGGACGCTACGTTGCAGAAGGCGTCTCGACACTGCTGCGCCAGCTCAGGTGTAAGTTTGGAGAGAAACTTTTCTTGAGTTTCGGTGTATCTTTTACCCTCAGCTCTCACTGGACCGTACTTGGACGTTCTTTGGGGCTGAGGCCTGGCAACTGGACAGAGAAGGTAGTGGTGTTGGCCTTTGCGAAACGGATTTCCACACAGATAGATTGTTTTCTTGCAGTCTTCGCCGGGGTGGAGTTCGCGGCATCTTTTGCAGGCACCAAGTTGTTGTACTGCATACCTTTCTTTCCGATGGCTTCAGGTTGGTCCTGAACTTCCTGCAGAAGTACACTCTCTTTCTGTGCTTTGGGTCACCACAAAGTATGCAGCCTTCTGTTTCACTGCTGGACTTGGTCGTCTTTGTTCTGGCTTACTTTTGAAACTTCATCCTCTCTCTAGTGGGTTCGACAAAATCTTTTAGCTGATCTAGCTGCTCATAGACGGCTTCTTGTGACTTCAGGTATGTGATGAGCTTGTCGAAGCGGTTTTGGGTAAGAAACCGGTAAGAAACCGGTAAGAAACCGGTAAGAAACGTTTTTTAGTAAGTCTACTTAATAAAACATGTTACAACCAGGGGTAAATATGCGATACGGTACAGGGGGGTCAAACTATGGAATACATATTCCCATTTAGCAAAAAAAATGCTTCAATGTACAAGGTTTTAAAGGATGTCTGAAACACCACTTACTTTTTGTTTTGTGAATGGAACTGCTCTGGCATAAGTAATGGATGTGCTGAAAAATGTTACCGTCTTGTGTTATCTCCTTGAAATTATTATTTTTTGAGTTGCTCTAATATTTTAATTGATTGATTTATTTATTTTTTCTTTCTAAAGTGTCAGTCACTGCTGTCATAGTTATAAGTTGGCGACGTATATGCTCAGCATTTTGAACTTTCTTGAAGGGACTGTTTAGCTTCAAGGCTGGACATTTTTTATTTATTTTTATTTTATTTTATTTTATTTATTTTTTTTAAATTGATTTATTTATTTTTATTTTTATTTTTTTTTTAAATTGATTTATTTATTTTTTCTTTCTAAAATGTCAGTCACTGCTGTCATAGTTATAAGTTGGCGACGTATGCTCAACATTTTGAACATTCTTAAAGTGACTGTTTAGTTTAAAGATTGGATTTCTCCAGATGCGGGTTTAATCCCTTTTATAAGGCGAAAATCCCCCTTTTTTTATTTCTACTGCTCTTATTAACAGTCTGAGTTGTTCTAATATTTTAATTTATTTTATTTATTTATTTATTTTTAATTGATTTATTTATTTATTTTTTCTTTCTAAAGTGTCAGTCACTGCTGTCATAGTTATAAGTTGGCGTCGTATATGCTCAGCATTTTGAACTTTCTTGAAGGGACTGTTTAGCTTCAAGGCTGGACATTTTTTTTTTTTTTTTTTTTTTTTTTTTAATTGATTTATTTATTTATTTTTTTTTTTTAATTGATTTATTTTTTTTTTCTTTCTAAAATGTCACTCACTGCTGTCATAGTTATAAGTTGGCGACGTATATGCTCAACATTTTGAACTTCTTAAAGTGACTGTTTAGCTTCAAGACTGGATAGATTTTTTTTTTTTTTTTTTTTTCTCTTTCTCTCTCTTCTAATAATATCAGTCACTGCTGTCATGGTTATGTGCAATGTCAACAACTTTGATCTTCATGAGTGTTATAAGTTACCGTTGTCACCACAGAATTCCTGCTGGATTTGATTTATCTTTAGTTTTATGGTATATTGCAGCCTTAGCAGAGGGGCATTTCTGTTTTTACACGCTCAAGAGATTTTCTCACATCAGGCGGTAGATCTCAGTTTTGCCCTTGGTGTAGCCAACACTTTAATGGTAAGGCAGCTACCTCAGTCTTATAGTTTTAATTATGGCTATTGTGTTGTATCTCATGCATCATAAATAGGTCGGTACATTTTTACACGCAGCTCCTTGTGCACGGTTCATGCATGTAGTTCTAAGTATTGAAGGGATGACTTCTTTGACATGTTTTTCGTTATTGATACAGTCTGGGAGGGGAGGGGCTGGCTGCTGCTGCCCTACTGCTGCCCTATTTCCGACTATGGTCACGGAATCAAGTATTAGGGAAGGTTTGTTAGTTAGGGCATATTTCTGGCCCTTTCGGGGGGTGGGTTGGGTGGGGGGTGGGTTTAAACGTTTATTTTATTTTTTCACTATTTGTTTTGATGTGGAGCGGCTCACATCGTGGATTTTGTGTTCACATTCTGTTTGTGTGGTGGGAGAGAGGCTTGACTGTTTTAAGTTATACTCACATCTGCTTGGGTTCATCATTTCAGAGGGTCGCAGGGGCTGTTTTCATGTCTCTGTCCGCATCCGCTATAGAGGCTTCATTCTAAATTATGCCTGAACTTAATATTTTGAGCTGGAACGCGGGCGGCCTGAATAGCCCTCACAAGAGGATTAGCACCTTGAGTTTATTTCGCAGAAGGAGAATAGATGTTGCATTGGTACAGGAGACGCATCTCTTGGCTGCTGATGTCAGACGCCTGGCAGATAAACATTATCATGTGATAGCTTCCTCCTCGTCTGGTACGAAGACCAAGGGTGTGGCGGTTGTTGCCAGACGTAACTTTAAAGTTAAAATTCATGACACATGCTCTGACAAGGAGGGCAGGCTGGCAATTGTGAAGACAGAAATTAGCAGCAGGAAAGTTGCCTTCATATCGGTGTATGCACCAAACTGTTTTGATAGGGTCTTTTACGAAAACTTGACAAATAGTATGCTGGAACTGAATGATCATTCGTTAGTGGTGGGGGGAGACTTTAACGCTGTTTGGAGTGCAGCCAATGACAGGTCAAGTAAATCCGAGACAAGGGATCAGAAACTAGCGTCCACAGCTTTACAGACGTGGGCTAGCAGCTTGGGGCTCACAGATCTGTGGCGTTCGACTAATCCATCAATCAAAGACTACTCCTTTTTCTCTGCTCGACACAAATCTTGCTCAAGAATTGACTACATATTTGCGTCCCCTAAACTCTTCTCTAATATTCACAGTGTTTCTCTGCTTCCCATGGCCCTCTCCGATCATAAAGGTGTGCTTTGTTCATCGGTGCTCATTAACGCTTCCCCTCGTGCACCAAAATGGCGCCTTAACACGACCCTGTTAAGACAAGAAGAGTTTGGGGCACAATTTACAGAAAAACTTAAGGAATTCTTGGAGTTCAATGTTGGTTCAGTCGACGATCCTAGAATACTTTGGGACTCAATTAAAGGTTTTATCAGGGGTAATGCCACATGGTTTTCCTCCAACCAGCGCAAGATGCAAATTTCTAAATTACATGAATTGGAAAACAAACTTGCAAAACTAGAATCCGCGTTGTCTGCTAATTACTCAGAACAGATAGTCTTGCAGCGTGAGGTGATCAAAAAAGAAATCAATGCCATCCTCAGACGCCGATCAGAATTCTTAATCCACAGGACTAGGCAGCGTTATTATTTTCATGGGTCAAGGCCCAGCCACCTTTTGGCGATGAAGATTAGGTCAAATGAGCAGTTTTCAGATATCTCCTCTATCAAATTACAGTCAGGAGCTATTACCACCGACCCAATGCAGATTAATGACTCTTTTCGCAGTTTTTACTCTGACCTGTATGAATCAGACATACTTTTCGACAAAGATAAATGTGACGATTATTTGGCCCAATTAAAGTTACCTCGTCTTGCGGTGGAGGCGGCAAATGAGTTGGCAAAACCATTTTCTCTTGAAGAACTTAAGAGGGCTGTGCTCAGTATGCAAAGGGGCAAATCACCGGGTCTCGATGGCATTCCGCCAGAATTTTACGCGGCCTTCTGGGACCTTCTTGGCCCGCTGCTTCTCAGTATGATCCATTTTTCGATGGAGAAGGGCTCTTTTTCTAGGGATGTGAATACAGCTGTAATCACCTTACTACTGAAAAAGGATAAAAACCCGACGGAATGTGGTAATTACAGGCCCCTTAGTCTGTTGAACGCTGACGTAAAAATTTATGCCAAGGCTCTCTCTCGACGTCTGCAACCGCATATCTCGTCACTGGTTCACTGTGACCAGACAGGCTTTATGAAATCGCGTCTAGCCTCTGACAATGTCCGCCGACTGTTGCACGTAATCGACGCCGCAACAGACATCAAACATCCGGCAGCTGTTTTATCCCTTGACGCGATGAAGGCGTTCGATCGCCTTGAGTGGTCCTTTTTGTGGTCGGTGTTGGGGGCGATGGGTTTTGGAGACGATTTTGTGAAAATGGTACAGCTATTATACTCAAACCCCTCTGCAATGGTTCTTACAGGTAACATTTGCTCCACTCTGTTCCCAGTAACTAGATCATCTCGTCAGGGCTGTCCTTTGAGCCCGACGCTGTTTGCTCTGTCTCTTGAACCCCTAGCGCAGATGATCCGATTATCACCGGTTATTAAGCCCATAACTGTTCATAACACACTCCACCACCTGGCGCTTTACGCTGACGATATTTTAATCTTTCTTGGCGACCCGTTACAGTCTGCCCCCCACCTCTTATCAATGTTGGATGAATTTGGCTCGCTATCAGGGTTCAAAATTAATTGGTCGAAGTCGGCTCTGCTGCCATTGAACAAAGTGACTAGGGACTCTGTTTTACCTCCTAATATTCCCTCGGTTCCACATTTCAAATATTTGGGCATTGAGATATTTCCCTCTTTACACCTTATTGTGAAGCACAATTATACTGAGGTACTGAATAAGGTCTTGAGTGATTTGGAGAGATGGTCCAGCCTGCCCAACTCACTTCAGGCTCGCATTTCTATTGTCAAAATGAATGTATTGCCCAGAATAAACTTTTTTAGCTCTATGGTCCCCCTCCCTCCCCCTACTGGATACTGGGGTAAACTGCAGGCGGCTGTTTCAAGATTTATCTGGAATGGCAAGAGACCCCGCCTCAGATCTGCCACTGTCCAGCGCAAGAGATTAGATGGAGGTTTAGCAGTTCCCAACTTCAAATTTTATCATTGGTCTTTCTCTCTTAGACCCCTGGTCACATGGTTTGACTCTCAGACGTCGGTTTCCTGGCGCACGATGGAAGAAAGAATGGTGCACCATTGGTCTTTGGCAGATGTTTTATTTGCGAATATCTCTGTGAGGCAGTGTCAGCTGCGCTGCGGCCCCATTGTGTCCCATCTGATTCGGGTTTGGCGCTCTGTAGAAAGGATTTGTAATATATCTTGTAGATGGCACCTACAATCACCAATTTTCAATAATAAGGACTTGCTGATCGGGGGGAGACCTATCACCTATTCTCAGTGGGAAAGGGGAGGTGTACAGTTTTTGGGTGATATATTCAGCTTAGATGGTTTACGCTCTTTTCAGGACATTAAGAATAACTTCAATTTACCAGGCACTTCCTTTTTTTTTTATTTGCAGCTGAGAGCTTCTCTTAAAGCACACGGTGTACCTTGGCAGCACCCGCTACCTACACATCCACTTCACGAGTTGATCATTACTAATAGACCCTCGAGGGGAATGGTATCTACTTTGTATTTGTACATGCTTGAGGCCTCCTACAAAACGCTTCCAGTAGACAGGTTGTGGAGGGGTGATGTCCCCGGACTGGTTCAGGATTTTGACTGGGACGAGGTGTGGGCCAATATCAAACTTGCCTCTCGAAATTCTGACCATCAACAGATCCATCATAATTTTGTGCATAGGACCTACCTGACCCCTCGTAGGCTACATTTTATGAAAGTTATCAGTGATCCCTCATGCACCCTGTGTACATTAAAAACTCCTGGCACTTTTCTCCACATGGTGTGGGAGTGCCCCCCCGTCGCTCGTTTTTGGCAGGGCGTGGCCGCTGAGCTGACGACACTCATATCAGAGACATTACCTGTGACCATACCAGTGTTATTACTGAATGATCTTTACGCACTTCCAGTCCCTGAACGTCAGAAACGGGTCATATTAGCAGGTCTAACAGCTGCTAAGAAAATGATAGCAGTACGTTGGAAGCCCCCTCATACTTTGTCCATCAAACAATGGATTCTGACTTTTCTTGATGTTACTTACATGGAGTTATCGACAGCCCGTATAAATGGGGCCAAAGAGGCGAATGTGAATATGTGGCTCACCACAGCTGAAGCACTGAAGCGCTTGCTTTGATCCGTGGTTTTTGTTGTGTATCTGACTTAACTCACTTAGCACCGTGAGGCATCCATAGATCTATATTAACTGTTTCACAAGGCCACAAGTCTCTCTCTCCCTTTTTTTTTTTTTTGTTTATTTTGTTGTTGTTGCTTGCTTTAGCCGCCCTGTCTCGATTTTATTTTAATTTCATATACCAATGTCAAATAATTGTCCTGGTCTTTAATAGTTTATTTTCATTTTATGTATATGTCCGGGTGGGTATGGTGGGGGTGGGGGGATTGATGTAACAATATATTCAATGAGGTGCATCATTGTTTGTTCTCTGTTTGAATGAAAATAAAATAAAAATTTGATCAAAAAAAAAAAAGAAATTATTATTTTTTGTTCATCTGGTTTGTTATTTAGTCGTTTATTTTTTTGTTTGTTTCTTAATTATTAAATTTTACTCGTTTTTCATATATCCGATCATTTTTCTTTTGTGTAAATTCTTCGTAATTTTCCTTTAATTTCTATCATCTATAGATTTCTAACTGATAATCTGTATATTTTGTTTTTATAAGTATGATATTACATTTTATGTTAACTATAGGTGGAGGCACCTGATAAGCTCTTTGAGTTTTCGCCTCTTCCTGCACTTTAAATTGTAAAGTTGGTACTTTTATTTGTGTAATGTTTAACTGTGCGAATAAATAAATCTAAATCTGAAAATCTAAGAAGAAGAGATGGTCGGACTGATGAATAGTTTAGATTCAAAAGTATAGTGTTTGTTAACACATTCAAGACCTAAAGTCTAGATAAATTATATACTGTTTCTACAGTAATTGCAATCATCCATGGAAAATTAATCGGACCGTGTTTTTGGGTAAGTGGCTAAAAAAACTCAATATTAGTGGTTGCCAGGTTTGCTATTGTCAGTGTTTTTCACGCATTACTGGACAACTCCGCCTGTACTTAGTCAACGACGCACTGCTACATATGCTAATATGCGTGAAAAACGGGATCACAGATCTGGCAACCTGGTTCACTAACTTCCCTCAGCTTTTAAAGCGCTGGACAAAAAGCCGAACAAATACAACTTTTTGAGCTTGTGACTTTTTTTTATTTTATTCATGCCAAAATTTGTTTACTTTATACTGCAAGGTTTAGACACCAGAACAGTGGAGTGCCATCCCTATTAATTAATTTCTGGAGGTTAAATCTGATATATAATTAATAATTAATTCAAATTATTTATAATTATTTATTATTATTATTATTATTATTATTATTATTATTATTATTATTATTATTATTATTATTATTATAACAGCATCCCTACTTAGTTTAGTTACTCTAAACTTAACTATCTTAAATATTAACCGGCACACGATCGCGGGCATCTGTCACGTGTCCAGGATCCCCCTCACTATGACGTATCTATGGGGGATCCCAGAGGGATTTGTTTTCATTTTTTCATTCATTTGTCTGGCTGTATCTTTTATTTTGGCGGGCCGGAAGTCAGACTTTTGGAATGCAAGAAAATCCGGTTGGTTTTCAAAATAAAACTGCTTTCTGTGGGCTGACTCGCTCCGCTATCAAAATCTGGTTTGGGGGGGGAATCCCAGCCCCCGGGTCTGGCAGTCAGAAGGCGCGCCGATTTTTTCCAGTGGCCACCCGCGGTACTGCAACAGAAAATCCCATGCGGCCCAGAAAGCTTTTTTCCCATAGACCGCAATAGTAAAAGAGAAGCCTCTAAAACTGTTCACAGGACACCTCCAGCTGTAATCACCGGCAATTACTAATCTTTGTATTCTATATTTTTAAGTCATGGACTTTATATCCGTCAAAAATGTTTTATAACGGCCAGAAAAGTCAAAGAAAAGTCTCTTTCTGGGCGTGACGTCACTGATGACGTCACAGCCGTGTCCGTGCATTCCACGGATGTTTATATTAATATATATTATGTAATTATATTATATTAATACATTAATCATATATGTAATGCTATACATGTAATAATATACATTAATTTATGTATTATATTAATACATATTATATTAATATTCGCGGCATTCCCCCGGGGCATGATGGGAGGCCCCAGAGCATCATGGGAGGTGACTCAACTGCGCATGCTCTATGGGCCGCTGTATGCGGAAGTAAACCCGGAAGTCAGAGATTTTTTCGGCTTATGCGCTGGCTGAGCAGAAGGCATTGAAATGAATGGGCGGCCATTTTTAGTCTCCGATCCAGTTTCTATAATACATCCATGGGGAATCCCCGCCGCCATACTGTACGTGGCCGTGTATATAGACAAGTTTACGCGCCAAAACACGGGCGCTGCCATTCGTCTGCATAGATGCGGGTCATTTCCGGCGGAAGGGGTTTTTTGCAGCCTTTTACCTGTATAAACACAGCGGCGTGGACACGGCGTGGACACAAACCTAAACGAAATACTTGCTGTTCGTGTGTTTTTTCTCTCGACAACTATGTCTTTGCCATGGGAACACGGTTCTACGACTTTAACTGGAGGTGGCGTTACTCTCCCGACCCGAATTCAGTGCAGAACTGGGATGATAACGTGATGACAGCAGCAGAACTGACAGCTGATCTGCTCCCACTTCCTGCAATCCGCAATGGACAAACTGAAAGTTTCTGAGGTTTATCAATATCTGCACAGAGACAAAGTCGGTTTTGTCATGTCATACAAACATGGTCGTTTTGTTTATTTGAAAGCAAATGTCGAACCTGGCCAGTGTTTGAACAATGCGGGGCTTAAAGCTCGGCTGCTGTAACTGAAGCTGGAGAAGTCAGACCTGCGGGATGTTCGTGTTTCTGGACCTGGAGATCGTGTTCCCATTCAGCTGCGATCTTATGGAAGGTAACAAGATTATTTGACATATATGTCTTCATTTTTGCTATCCGAACTACATCATAGTCTACTTGGCTTTTTTTTTCTTTAGGTAGAAAATGCTGTGAGACGGGAAAACCGGGCTTGCCTGCACTGACTGACAAGAGCTGGGTCTGAAAGAAATGCTGGTCAGAAGAAGATGAAGTGCAGGACTGTCTCAGAAAATTAGAATATTGTGATTTTCTCTAATGCAATTAAAAAAACAAAAATGTCATACATTCTGGATTCATTACAAATCAACTGAAATATTGCAAGCTTTTTATTATTTTAATATTGCTGATTATGGCTTACAGCTTAAGAAAACTCAAATATCCTATCTCAAAAAATTAGAATATTCTGCGAATCTTAATCTTAAACTGTAAACCATAATCAGCAATATTAAAATAATAAAAGGCTTGCAATATTTCAGTGGATTTGTAATGAATCCAGAATGTATGACTTTTTTTTTTTTTAAATTGCATTACAGAAAATAAAGAACTTTATCACAATACACACACAGGAAGGATCTTTACCAGCCGTCACCAACAGCATCTTCTACCACTCCAGAACCGGCACAGGAGGTGAAACTCTGTAGGACTCATGAAGAGTGGAGGACCAGCCCTGGGAATATTCTCCTGCAGCTCTGCCTCCCGCCATCACCCAACCAACTTCACATACTCCCAAAAATTGATGATTTTGTTGAGGGAAGGTTACAGTTCTGCAGTAAATATCTCAGCATTTTAAAACTAAAATGAATTATTTAGGAACCAACAGATGTTTGTACTGTGAAAATAAAGTTTGATGAAACTTAATTTCATTTCATTATTGCACTGAACTACGATCAATGAATGATAGGCCTTATCTTCCTTAGTGTGTTACAATGTCTTTTAACAGTTCATCATTCATAGTAAGCTCATACTGTACATTAATAATGGATGAATTTTGAGTTTTGAGGAAACTAAACAAATGGCTTCAACAAGAAAATTCATATGTTTAATCTTAACAGGAATAAAAAAAGTAAAATATGGGGTAAGGGAACTGTCAATCGAATTTGTGCACATAAATCAAATGTGTGCATATTATTCTACAGTTATGCATAAATAAAAAATTTAAATATTTGTCAAATCATACATATAGTGTGTATTTTCTCTGTAATCCATGTTCATAATCTTCTAATCACAGAGAAAATACATTACATATTATATGTTTGATTTGACTTAAATGTTTACATTTCTATTTATTTATGCACAACTGTAGAATATGCACACATTTGATTTATGTGCACAAATTCAATTAACAGTTCCCTTACCTCCATAGTAAAATACAAAAGCATCCCACACAATTACATCACTATAAAAACTATTCATATATAATATTAAAAAATACAATGCACACAGTATTTGTTGTTTATCTTTATTTAATGAACAACACTTGTGTAGCAGGCTCGGCCTCAGGTGACAGGTTTCAGGACCATCTAAAAAAAGGGGAAGAGAAAAACATGGAGCAAAATTAATGCAGAAAATCTCATTACACTTAAAACAAGAGTATTTACCAAAAAAATAACTTATTTGACAATCTTCACCTGTTTCAAGTACATTTTCATTTGAAATAAGTAGAAAAATCTGCCAGTGGGACAAGATTTATCTTCTCATTACAAGAAAAAAAATCTTGTTCCACTGGCAGATTTTTTCACACGCAGGCACACACACACACACACACACACACACACACACACACACACACACACACACACACACACACACACACACACACACACACACACGCATCTCAAAACCATCAACTGCCTTATAAATATACCAGTAGCAATGTTAGTGTATGACAACTTTTTCAGTATTAACAGTAGCTACTGTCAGCTTCACAGCTAAAGTTGCTGAACTTACCCTCAGATCCGTGTTTGTTTCTCCGGGGGCGACAGCGGATCCGCCGGCTGAGTTTACTCCTCTCTGGCTGGGGAGAGCGATTATAAACCAACCACAACTCAGGGAATGGATTATCCTTTGTTGTTTTTTTGTCAACAAAGTGGTGTGAACAAACAAAAATGTTGCGCGGTGGTTTTTTAGATGTAATGCCTCCAGCCCGGTCCGTGGCTTCAGAAAAAAAGTAAACAACGCAGCGCATTGGACGTGTCTCTTTGAAGCTGGTTTGTGGTTGCAGCAGTCTCTATCCAACCACTCCTTCAGGTGCTTCCTAGAGTTACTACATCCAACTGCCGAGACATGTCGTTCCCGAACCACTTTTTTTCTTAGAAATATCCATTTTGTCCCTCTTTTTCAGAGCAATGTTGCCACTGTTTTCAATGGAAAAACCCAAAAACGGAAGTGAACTACTTACGGGGGAGGAGTTTAGGAAGTAGAGCGGAAACGGCCGGTAAACTTGTCTATAGACGAATCCGGCGAAACCCGGAAGTCGAGCGGCCGCCATTACTGCGGTGGCGGCTCCGCTCCTCCGCTCCAGCCCATAGACATATATACGTATGGATCTATTACTCCGCTCCCTGCCAGGCTCTCTTAATGTATTTGTATCATCGGAACACTCCTGTCCCGTCACGTGCATTTGTTTTGATAGTGAATGAAGACGGGAGGGACTTTCAAAACTACTTTTCTGTTTCACCAAGTGAACAGACGGAACGCAAAAAAAGATGTTAAACTACTGGAAAGGAACTGGAATTTACCTGGATACCTTAAACAAGGAAGCCAGGGAGCGGTTTATGGAGAAAATAATGATTATTAACGGTTTGGGTTCATATGAAATCAAGAATGAAGCTCCGATGAGGATTTACTGCCGCAGTTCTGCAGAACCACCGTCTTACTACCTTGTTTAGTGTTTGGCAGCTGCTTTGGTAAATGTTTGACTCGCCATGTGTTTCAATAAATTAGTATAATATAACAACATACAGTAGCCTACATCTTTTTTATTACTCTTACTTCTCTTTTCTTTTTTTTTATGCTGAAGAGGCTCCGATGGCGTGAGCAATATTTTTCTTTTCCTCGTGAGATTATTTTTTTCTTCTGCAGCTACAAATAGAGTTGATATTTTTTCCTCAACAAACTAGTTTTATCTGCAGATTGGGGTTATGTATGTATGTATTCTGTATCATCCGGAGCTGAGATAGTTCTGCCCTTCAATTAGAGACCTGTAATTGCGTTTTTTTTCGTCATCGGACGCCAGGCGATCAATAAAATATTCTTGGATACCTAAAATAAAACAAAACATAAACAGGTAATATTTAATTGTGCAGACGTGCCTCGTAAGGATAGGAGGTGGAGAGAGCTATATTACAGTGTTTAATCATACACTCCCTTATCTCCCTATTCCTCTATTCTTTCCTGCTTATCGCTCAAACAAATCATTATTTATAAATTAACATCAGCATTAATTTAAGATACCTTCATTATTTATGGAAGGCCACTGTCTAACATCATCAATCCAGCTATAATGATGCTGTAGAGCGTCAGGTTACAATAACAGCGCTGCGGTGGCAGATTGACACCTGCCACCGCAGCAATGGCGCCGCCGCAAGATGGCGGCGCACACAAACCGGTCGCCGGATTCGTCTATATCACGGCCACGTATCCCAGCACCAAAATGTTGCAATTTCAAATTATTATTCTGGCGAGATCTGAAAATAATTCCCAACAACGAGGAAGCATCAAAATATTGATTTTTTTCACAGCACCACAACCAAAATGTTACTTTTTCACATTTTTAAAACGTTACCGTTTTACATTATTCTGACGAGATCTGAAAAAAGTTGCAACCACGAGCAAGCAAGTGATTATGTAAATTCACTGAGTGAATATTATGAAAGTAAAATATATATATTTCTATGCAGAAACTAATTCAAAATATTGATTTCTTTCACTCAAAAATGAAAAATGTCCACCATGTTTGTTGCTGTCACGGCCAGAATCTTAAAAGTCACGTGTATGGCGTTATATTTATGTCATTAAAGGAGCGAGCGATAACACATGTGCACGCGCGCATATTTCTTTGCGCGAGTGAATTATTTCGTGTCACGCGCGCAGATTTCAATAGCCGCGCGCACTTGTTTGATGTTCGCGCACATATTCAGCAACCGAGTGGAGCAGAGGGAGGTGCGAGCGAGTAAAAAACGCTGCTTTGCGCGCGCTGGATTGCTCCTGCTCTCCCTCTCTCTCCCCCTGTGCTCTCGCAGATGGAGTTTTGCTCGCTCGAAGCAAAGAGTTTTGACAGTTTGGGGGCGGAGACCATGGATGACCCCCGGCCCTCTTATGATTGGTCATTTTCCAGCCCCCCCCCCCCCCCACATGACATCTATCACTTTCTCCATCCATCCATCCATCCATCCATCCATCCATCCATCCATCCATCCATCCATCCATCCATCCATCCATCCATCCATCCATCCATCTATCTATCTATCTATCTATCTATCTATCTATCTATCTATCTATCTATCTATCTATCTATCTATCTATCTATCTATCTATCTATCTATCTATCTATCTATCTATCTATCTATCTATCTATCTATCTATCTATCTATCTATCTATATGTATGTATGTGTGTATATATATATATATATATATGAGATTGATCAATACAATTTTTAGAATATATCTTTATCAAGAATAAATCACATTGTCAATCATTTCATGGAAAGAGGTAAAAAATATTGTATTCCAACTTTACACACACACATGGATGGATGGATGGATGGATGGATGGATAGATGGATGGATGGATGGATGGATGGATGGATGGATGGATGGATAGATAGATAGATAGATAGATAGATAGATAGATAGATAGATAGATAGATAGATAGATAGATAGATAGATAGATAGATAGATAGATAGATAGATAGATAGATAGATAGATAGATAGATAGATAGATAGATAGATAGATAGATAGATAGAGGGGGCTGGAAAATGACCAATCATAAGAGGGCCGGGGGTAATCCTTGGTCTCCGCCCCCAAACTGTCAAAACTCTTTGCTTCGAGCGAGCAAAACTCCATCTGCGAGAGCACAGGGGGAGGGAGAGGGAGAGCAGGAGCAATCCAGCGCGCGCAAAGCAGCGTTCTTTACTCGCTTGCACCTCCCTCTGCTCCACTTGGTTGCTGAATATGTGCGCGAACACCAAACAAGTGCGCGCGGCTATTGAAATCCGCGCGCGTGACACGAAATAATTCACTCGCGCAAAGAAATATGCGCGCGTGCACATGTGTTATCGCTCGCTCCTTTAATGACATAAATATAACGCCATACACGTGACTTGGACGCAAAATGAATAGGCAGAAAAATGTAACAGTTATACATTTCAAAATGTAACAGTTATACGTTTCAAGGGCTAATATTGTAGCCCCTCTACGTTTTTGCACTTTGGACCAACGTAGGCAGGGTACGTTTTCATGTGAGACTGGGTTGCAATCCTAGCATTTCCTTGTTTTTTTCCTTGTTTTATATCAATATTGTTAGTTTTCTCTCACAAAATTGCAATTTAATAAAATCAGGACTTTTCCTTTGCAAATGTTTAGTTTTAAAAGTATTGTGACATCATTTTTAACATGCTTTTAACACTATTAAAAGTCTTGGCCAACATCCCTCAAATGTGTCTAAAAGAGTGTAACAAGAAAAACTTCACTCTAGTACTCCATTCCTGGCTTTTTATTACAGTGTTTTTTTGCCCCATGAAAAACGCTTCCTTTTGCCCCTTTCCTGTCAATCATTGCTCCGCTCCTCCTCCAAACCTCCTCCTCTTCCTCCAGCCATACGCTCACAGCGGCGTCGGAGAGTTAAGCCGGGAGCGACAGGCGAAGCATGCACGAAAAAGCAGCACGGCGAACCAGAGCAAACAATCATAAAAATAAAAGGCATGCAAGCAGCAGTGTCCCCTTGTCTTAAGTCCAGTCAGTGGCCGCGGGTCTTCTTAGCAGTTTTCCTCCGGTGATTAGAACAGAAGAGGCTCTAAACAGCTCCGTGTTAAGCCTGATTTATGGTTCCGCGTTAAAGCGACGCAGAGCCTACGCCGTAGGGTTCAGCGTACCGAGCGCGTCGCCGCGTAACCTTACGCCGTAGGATCTGCGTCGGTGTAACGCGGAACCATAAATCAGCCTTTATGGTGCACTGGAGAGGAGAGGAGGCAGGGAGCTGGGTGGAGGGGGCGGTGATTTAGCGGGCCTTGACGTCACGGCCCGCCACCAAACCAGATGAGCCGTTTTTGCATAGTTATGCGGAAAATCCCAGAAAGCACACAATACACTGAATGTTAAAAGTTCGTTGTTTTTTGGGTGTAATTGATGTCAAGACACCCAACAAAACACAAAAAATCAAGAAAAATTTGTTTTTCATGTCACAATACCTTTAAAGTCAGTTTCTGAGCTTTTTCTTGGAAATGTGCACGGTTTTAGATTCTGAATCTCTATTTTACTGTCATTATTTCTGAGGAGTTTTTTTTTGTTTTGTCTTGAATATTACATTTTATCTCCCGTTCTGCCACACAATGAGTTTTTTCCCCCTCAAATGGCCTTAATGTTCTAAAGAAATATAATAAATAAACAATTTAGGTTTATAAAGCCCTCTTCAACAGGACTGCCAAGTCTCATGTAGGATTTAACAGCGACACAAACATTATACACAGCCTCAAACTAAAAGAGATGGGTTTCCGGTGATAGAGGACAGAGAAAAATGTGGAAAAAGGACAATATAATATAAAAGATCAACACTTCTTCTTATTTCTCTTACTGACATTTTACTGGGTGCTGAATGCATTTAACTCTGTATTTGGACGATAATGACGTCCCCCAGAATTTGACTTGTAATAACGGCGCTCTGCCACTAGATGGCGACATAGACGCGGCTGGATAGACTGCGGGATGCAGATGTGTCTCAGCGGATGTTTGATTTTAGTCACAAACATCCTGAAAATACACCTTTAACCACTCTTAATCTAAAGGAGGGTTTTCACTGTTTATTTTTTTATCCAGTATATTAAGATTTTCTCTTTTTACTGCCAATTAAACAAACACAGGAGGCTGTGGGAATAAAAACAGGAAGTCATGATTTGTCTTCCATCCATCCATATATCCATCAACTTCCGCTGATGTCATTTCACATTCTCAGGCCACCCAGGAAGAGTAAAGTCAGTGCTACGCTAATGTGCACAGGGAGGCTCTGAGTTCAAAACATTATAGTTAAATAAGTAAATCACATGGTCTCTAACTGACAAACACACCCAATGCAGCTGGTTAATAACGGGTGGCAGTAGGAGAGTTTTATCAGTTACACACTTTACTCAGTAAAAGCTGTGACTATCTAAAACTCCAACACCGGTGGTTATTCTCTCTTTCTGTCACACAGTACATCCATCCATCATCTTTCCGTTATCAGGATCAGGATCGCTGGTAGGTGAAGGCAACAAAATGAATCGACAGATGAGCTGGATCCTGCCGTTTGGCTCAACGTGTCAAGTTTTTGAGTTGATCACAGTTTTGGTGTTTAAGTTCCTGTTTTATTTTTAAACCCTGTGTCCTTTTGTTTAAGTTTTGTCTTGATTTCCTTGGTTCCCATCTGCCCTGATTGTCTGCACCTGTATCTCGTCAAGCCTTCTGTGGATAACTTGTTTTGTCTTCCCCTGCTGGTCTGTACTCTTTCATCCCTCCATGTTTCAGGTCTGGTTTCTTGGATTTTGTCATATTCCTGTTCTGGTTTTTTGCAATTCTGCTCAGCAGCGCTTTTGGTTTTGTTTAAGTTAATAAAACAGTTTTTGGAACTCCTGCCTCCTGGTCTCCTGCATCTGGGTCCTGTCAACCACTTCCTTGACAGAACAGACCAGCCAACATGGACCCAGCAGGAGAAAGTTTTGCCTTTTGGCACCACGTCTGCGGGGAGGCAGAGCTCTCAATCCCTGGTTGGCAGGAGGAAGAGGAAAAGGAGTTCTCCTTCTGGGGAACACGCCTGGCTTTTGGCGGGCACAATAGTGTGCTTGTCCAATACAGGCAAAAAATGGAGCCGACGACGTCGGCACAGACAAACCCCTCTTGTCGCTGTTCCAGTGGTGATTCCGGACACACCTCACCTTGTTCAGGACCCGCCCTAGCCTGTCTGTTTCCCTTCCCGTGCCTCAGCCGGCACCTAGGCTCAGCCAGGACTATGTTCAGCCCCTTAGCAACCTAGGTTAGATGCATTGCACCCGGAGGCTGCAAGCACTCACTTGTTCGGACAGAATAATATTACTGACGTTATTGGTGTCCCTAAACCTGACGAGGGGTACCAGGACCCTGAAGCCAGACCTGGGCATCAAATAGCTGGGGAGTGCCCAGTGGTTGTGACTTCACCATCAGATCCAGTGGGTCACATCCCAAACGGGCCACATGAGTCAGCCCTCTTGGTGCAGTGTGTTCTGGGCAGCAGCCGAAGGCATGGACCCTGGCCAGTAGATCAGATGTGATACTGGAACTTTGATGTACCACTTGTTAGAGTATATTCTGTATGGATAGTATTTACACACTTGATAAGTTCAGGACACTAGTACTTAATTGTATTTCAATCAATAGACCTGCATGCAGCATAAATATTTTGGGGAAAAGATAACACCCAAAAAAAGGAATAGACAGAGGCACAATTTCTGAGCTTGCTTGGAATAATATTTATTTATCCCTAGACGGTACACATCTTTAGATTTTTATCACTTCCAGGTGTTAATATCTATTATTTTTGTACCACTGAGCCCTGGCAACAACATCGTTGGAGTAGTCTCGACCTGTTGTGCGGGAATCCACACCTTGGTAGGAGTTGACCCTTCCATCCCCCGTGTTGTAGGCCGCTATCCCTCCTGCCAAGACAAGATTAAAGATGCAGCTGAGGAAACCGATCTTGTCTCCGTGCAAGTTCACCGATTCACCGAAACAAACCTTTCAGCTGCTGCTCCTTGGTCCAAGTGGGGAATTTTCTCTGGATGCGTTTGATGAAATAAACGAGGATATCTGTGGCTTGTCTGAGATGCTCCTCACTGTTCCAGCCCCCCCGTATGGTGTGGTGCCTCTTGTCAACCTGCAGAGACGGAGCAAATATCGGATGAATACTGATGTCGGTTTACTGCTGTGGGAGGATCTAGGACATGAGGACATTTTGGAAAAAAAAAGGATCAAGATATTTTTGCTTAGAATTAAGATTGTGATTTTTCGGCACCCAAATATCACAAAGAAAAACCTGTAATGGAAACAGCTCCGATTGATAATATCTGAATAATCATTTGAACGCTGCCTTCATCCTCTGTTGACTATTTTCTCAATCGCGGTAGCAGCAATTGTTCTAATTTGTCGATAGCTAAATATATTGTTGTTGTTTTGGAGCGGCCCACGGTAGCACCGGCTGCTCACTGAGAGCTGAAAGGATACGTGCTTACACTTTAGACTCTCCAATATGACCTGAAGAAGTGTCTAAATTTGTCACTAGAGAGGTCTGAATACTTGCTAAATATAGCATGATTGTTGCTAAGTTGGCAACAGTCCTGCAGGGCCGACGGGCTTGCTACGCCAATGAATCACGTGACGTAAAGGCGCCTTTTTATAGGTTGAAGGAAAATGTAGCCCTTGGGTACGTAGAGGAGACTTGGAGAAGATTAGAAGCATTTCTTTGTGACGCAGCTCATGAAGTCGTGGAGAGGAATTGTCGTTGGTTGGAGAAGAGATTGCACGTAGATCTGAATCCAGACTGGGTTTTTTTAACAAAACTTTTGTGCATCCCTAGATATGAGATAAATAAAGATATGTCCAAACCTGCATCAGTCCCCAGCCATTTCCATGGTCCCCCCAGCCATTCTGCAGAACATTTCCGGCCCTGGACTCTCTGGAGATGATGCCAGCTATAAGAGCTGGATCGATATTCAACCTGCTTCCCACGCGTTGGATCATTGTTCTGTATCTCGCCATTCTACGAGAATCAGTCCGGGCCATTTGCTGTGATGCTCTCACTCCTGTTTAGAGGGAAAAATCAGAGCGACAGTGTGTGTCAACCGAAACACTGGACACAAAAATATCTTTCTGCAGGTCTGGAGCACCGCTGGAGCTGTTTACCTGCAAAAGTGAGTCTGTCCTGCCGAGCCGTTTGCTGTGAAGCTCCAGAGGTTTGAACCCTCCGGATGTCTCCATAATCTGAAAAAGTTCAAATGATTACACACAAAGGCCCAATCCCAATTCTCCTTCACTCGCCCTTCTTTTCTCCACTCGCACTTCTTTTCTTCCCTAAGCCCTAAAAAAGAAGGGGGAGATTTTAGGGCACTTGAGATCTAGGGCACTTGGCCCAGGTGCCTGTCCCAATTCTCCCCCTACCCCTCGTTTTCATCCCTTCCCTGATCAGGAAGCTGAGAGCCAAAAGCTGTTTTAATTTCAGCTGTAGCGCTGTTAATATGGCACTTTATTAAGTTTTAATATTTTTTCAGGTATAATGGTAACCTTAAGATCCCCAACCGGGGCTCAGTTTATCCAAATAACGCCTGTTAAGAAATTTGACCCGATGTTTTCGGAGATGAGAAGAGCCGCCGGCCCCGGGGAGCAGCCTCAGCTCACAGCCCGAGAAGAGACGTTTCCGCCGGGTCAGGCTGCTGCGTCAGCCCCGGGAGAGAAACTCTCTCTGGGACGCAGCTCTGTTGAGAATCACGCCGGCTGAAATAAATCATTTAGGAATATGTTGGTTTAATAGATGAAATCTAACAGTTGTAGCTACGCCTGTTAAGAAATTTGCTCCGAAATTTAGAGATTTCTGTCTGCCGGGTCCGGAGCTTGGGTCCACGTTAAATCGACGCAGAACCTACGGCGTAGGTTGCGTAACCTCCGCCGTAGGCCCTGCGTTGGTGTAACGCGGAACCATAAATCCCTTTATTCTGGCGTGATCTTCCGCAACTTTATCTGAAAGTGTGTAAATTACCCAGATAACAGCTGGATTACTTTGTGGTTTCTGAAGACTATTATATCAGAAACATCCAAAACAAATCTGACGAGTCACAGGATTATTTCTCTCTATTTCTCTGAGACCAGTCTGCCTGTTTGCCTTCGGTCGGCGAGTCAAATCGACGCAGAGCCTCTTTTTTTCATACCCCCTCGCTCGCCAAGTCAGCATCTGAAATCCCTCGATTTGAAGGGGCTATTCTCAGCCCCTAGCCCTCGTTATGCCCCCTCCCCCTAGGTGAAAAGAGGAATTGGGACACCACTACCTTCACGGGAACGCGCAAAATTTAGGGTTAGGGAAGAAAAGGAGGGCGAGGGGGAGTATTGGGACGCACCCAAACATCAGCACAATGAACAAGGACCAGATGGGAAATAAAAAGAAAGGGGGGGCACAAAAACATCCTTTGCAATGGCATCTTTTCACAACTAGAGCATGCATGTAAAAAGGGTTTTCATGAGGTATAGTGATTTATTATATGCCTCTGGATTTTTCAATTACACTGTAAAAGCCCCCTATCCACTACAAATGGCCTAAGTTGTCTTTAGTCATCTGCAGTGTTTGAGTTATGGGCTTAAGATCTAATTACTACCACAACATGAGCACTAAAAAAAACAGCTTCACAAGCATATCCCGGAAGACATTTATACTACTTAAAACTTGCTCTAAAAATCTAGATTTTTGTTTTAGCTTCAACTTATACTCCATTTTGTCTGAAATATCTCTTAAACTTATTTCTTAAAACTCACCAGGACAAATAGATGAGACGGAGGAAACTCTCAGACGTGAATGTTGAGGGGGATATCTTAAAAAGCTAATTTCAAGCTATTCTAAGGGCTATTTAAAATTTTCATGCAAACTCCCGACCTGTGCATCCGTAATAACATCACCAGCTTGTACAAGCTTTACAAATACCTTTGTAAAAGAACGGCAGTGTGTTCTTTGTCAGCAAAATAGCTAAATAAGTGGTGAAAATGTTCCTCCAGCAGCTGCACGTTTACACATTTCATTATTGAAGTTCAGCTTGACCCCAATTTGTTCCGATATTGATATATTCATGGAAAATATTTGGTTTTGGTCAGTAATCGTCAGTTTTGGGGAATGCAAATATAAGAAATTTTGTATTTTGAATTTATCATGAACATGTAGTATAAATTCATTAGAACAAGGACAATATATTAATGTTGTAGTCTTGATTTTATATGGGATTTATCTTGCAGGTAGGTCCTAAGAAATGTTGACTTGACAAAGGACTTAATTTAAATGGTTTGAACATGGAAATAAAAGGAGTTTGAGTCAAACCAGAGCTGAAAGTCAAAAGGAAACTGCATCATCTAATGAAGAATATCAAGCATAACTGTTTATATATCGATACCTTACCTGTCGGGCCGCTGTTGACGGTGTAGATGCAGAGTAAAGCCACAACCAACACGGTTGGTCCAAAAGAAGTCATGTTGCAGCTCCTACGGTAGTTTTTGTCTCTCAATCTTCTGAGCTGTGAAGTAGAACGAATCAAATTAGGGCTTGATGTAGATGAAATAACCAGCCGAAACGAAGAGATTTATAGAAACCCTCGCAGCAATCCCTGGTATGCAACCCCTGCAAAAACAATGTCAGGGTAGCAAACAAAGTTGAGAGGCACTACAACTGAGACGGTCTTTGTAGGGGTATTTGTGTTGATCTACGTGCATGGAAGCAGTCTTATGTGGCAATACAGGACTCTTTGTACACTAATGGATCCAAATATTGATTGAACCTGTTATTCCAAGTATTTCACAAGCAATACAGAGTTCACCCCCTACCCACAAATTTATTGCAAAACACAGATAGCAAATTATGTTAATTCAATGTTGAATTATGGTCAAAATGGTTGATTTTGGGTAAAAGTCAATGATTGATGGTGGATCAACCATTAAACACTTATCCAATTCTAGCCAAGTAACCAAAGTTGAAAAGATAACGTTGAATCAATGTTGTTTTGTGGTCGAATTTTAATGATTGTAATTAGAGTGCGAATTATACAATGACAATTGGGGGGTCAACATTTTCTAGAGGCCAGGGTGTAAAGGGAACCCAGTACGGCGCAGGTGCGTTGCTTCAGGTAACCGAAGTCTTGCACAATTTTTACAATATCTTGAAGGTTCAAGGTTCAACAATCTTTATTATTATTATGATTATTATTGTTTAATATAGAGCAAAGGTAGAAGTCAGAGAAAACACGCACATCCCAATATCCATGTGAGTGCTGGACAAAAAAGCGTCATATATAGAAAAAGAACAATGTCCGCACATCAAAATGAGCTCCTACAAAAACATTTATTCTAGCATAACGTTTCAAACTACATTGCTCTTCCGCAGATGCTCAAGTAACTTAAGCGGACATGTTATTTTTCTTAATGTAGAACATTTTTGAGTTTTGAGCACTCTTTGAGCACTCCCCCCCCCCCCACCCCCGGAAATATTAAACCAGATTTACACGTATCTCAAAAATGACCCCAGGATGGAAAGAAAACTTGTCATCATGGGGTAAAAAAAAAATGGACATCCTTGCTGATCTATATTATTGTCAAAACGTACGAACGTCAGTCCTCCATTTTCTGACTGCTCATGAGCACCAGTGTAAGCTAGCATTCATGACATTTTACACTGCAATGCAAAGACATAGATACATGATAACGTTTGTCTGAGACACCGGACACAATATTAATATAAATATAATTCAGAAATCCAAAAGTGAGACAGTAATAAACTAAGTTATCTACATAACTTACATCACAGTGTTCCCCCAGTCGTCAACGAAGTCGCAGAAACAGCGTGAAGACCTCCCGCGCTCTCTCTATTTATTCTGTCTGGGTGTGTGTGTTTTACCACAACCCTCTTCCTGGCATGAATATGGAAAATACAATACACTGTAATATTTATGACACTGATAAGACAGATAAATCCAGAGAACCATGGCCTCGGTTTTCGAGGTGCTGATTCTCATCCCTGCCGCGTCGCACTCAAGGTCAAGGTCTCCGGTGCCTGTTGTGGCGATGGAAAATACAATACACTGTAATATTTATGACACTGATAAGACAGATAAATGTTTCAACCCACCCAATATCTAATTTTCCCTCCTTTAGGGGGGTCGAGTTTGTAATTGGGGGGGTCAAACCCCCCCCAAACTCCCCTGTAATTCGCACTATGTCAGAGTGCGAATTATACAATGACAATTGGGGGGAGGTCAACATTTTCTAAAGGCCAGGGTGTAAAGGGAACCCAGTACGATGCAGGCGCGTTGCTTCAGGTAACCGAAGTCTTGCACAATTTTTACAATATTTTGAAGGTTCAAGGTTCAACAATCTTTATTATTATTATGATTATTATTGTTTAATATAGAACAAAGGTAGAAGTCAGAGAAAACACGCACATCCCAATATCCATCTAAGGCATGAGTGCTAGACACAACCCTCTTCCTGGCATGAATATGGAAAATACAATACACTGTAATATTTATGACACTGATAAGACAGATACATGTTTCAACCCCCCCCAATTTCTTATTTGTCCCTCCTTTAGGGGGGTCGAGGTTGTAATTAGGGGGGTCAAACCCCCCAAACCCCCCTGTAATTCGCATTATGATTGTAATGCCAATGTCTTATCCATGTTGAATCAACGTGTGCCACTTGTAGCAGATAAACCAAAATATGTCCTCCCATCCTCTGAATGATGTTCTCTCAAGTCATACTTCCCAACTATGAACCAACAAGTACACAAGTCCAAACCTGAAGCACTTGGAACTGAGTAGCAGCCATACTCACTGACAGACACTCAAACCCTAAGAAGACACAGGTGTTGACCTTCAGGATACCCAAGATACCCAAGATGCCCAAGCCACCTCAGCTGACTCCTCTTGATGTGAAGGAGCAGCGACTCCAAGCTTCTCCCGAGTGATGGAGCTTCTCATCTCTAAGGGAGCGTCCAGCCACCCTGCTGAGGAAACTCATCTCGGCCGCTTGTATCTGCAATTTTGTCCTTTTGGTCACTACCCACAGTTCGTGACCATAGGTGAGGGTGGGAATGTCGATTGAGAGCTTTGCCTTTCGACCCCCAAAATTCCATCCATCCATCCATCCATCCATTTACCGCCGCTTATCCGTTCCCGGGTCGCGGGGGCAGCAGCCTCAGCAGAGATGCCCAGACTTCCCTCACCCCAGACACTTCCTCCAGCTCCTCCGAGGGGAGTCCGAGGCGTTGTTAGGTTCCTAAATCAACATAACTTAGGAAAGACACAGAGACTGTTGGATAATCTTTAAGGCGCTTCTGCAGAAGCTTTGGAGAGAAGTCTGAGGAGCTTCAGGGCAACACGGCCCTACTCTGAGAACTTGTCAGGTCTTCTCTCAAAATCCTCTTGCAGCATGATGCTTTTATTTGAGAATCCGGTGACAGGAATGACCATATTTGGTAAACAGACTGTCAGTGTATAGATAATGGACAATGAACAGATGGAGAACAGACATGGTGACAGATGATGGTTAAAAAGGTCACACCTATGACTTTTTAGTTAATAAGCAACTTATCTGTGGTGTGCAGAGTAACAGACATCCTTTTAAAAAACTCAAATGGTCAAGGGGGTCTTGTGTCACCAGATGGTCAACTAACCCTTAGCTAACCTTTAAAATACAATGGGACAGTTGTCCCAGGATAGCCCAAACCCTTAACGGAACACAGGAAGGGCTGCCCTCATCTGTTAACATGTGATAAGAATGTGACAACCAGCAGTCAACTTAATAAGCTGACCTTAATAGGCCTAAATTCTGATTCTGGTAGTTTCATAAGCACAAACCTAATTCAAATAAGGTTGATTAACCTAACAGCGTTCCCAGGCCAGCCGAGAGACATAGTCTCTCCAGCGTGTCCTGGGTCTTCCCCGGGGTCTCCTCCCGGTGGGACATGCCTGGATCACCTCCCTAGGGAGGCGTCCAGGAGGCATACGGTACAGATGCCCAAGCCACCTCAGCTGACTCCTCTCAATGTGAAGGAGCAGCGGCTCGACTCCGAGCTCCTCCCAGGTGACCGAACTCCTCACCCTATCTATAAGGGAGCGTCCAGCCGCCCTGCGGAGGAAACTCATCTCGACCGCTTGTATCCGCGATCTCGTCCTTTCGGTCACTACCCAAAGTTCATGACCATAGGTGAGGGTAGGTGCGTAGATTGACCGGTAAATCAAGAGCTTCACCTTTCGACTCAGCTCCTTCTTCACCACGACGGTCCGGTACATCGACCGCATTACTGCGGACGCTGCACCGATCCGTCTGTCAATCTCACGCTCCATCGTTCCCTCACTCGTGAACAAGACCCCGAGATACTTGAACTCCTCCACCTGAGGCAGGACTTCTCCACCCACCCGGAGAAGGCACGCCACCCTTTCCCGGTGGAGAACCATGGCCTCGGTCTTGGAGATGCTGATTCTCATCCCTGCCGCATCGCACTCAAGGTCAAGGTCTCCGGTGCCTGTCGTGGCGATGGAAAATACAATACACTGTAATATTTATGACACTGATAAGACAGATAAATGTTTCAACCCACCCAATTTCTTATTTGTCCCTCCTTTAGGGGGGTCGAGTTTGTAATTGGGGGAGTCAAACCCCCCCAAACCCAGGGTTTGGGGGGGGCCAGGGTGTAAAGGGAACCCAGTACGGCGCAGGCGCGTTGCTTCAGGTAACCGAAGTCTTGCACAATTTTTACAATATTTTGAAGGTTCAAGGTTCAACAATCTTTATTATTATTATGATTATTAATGTTTAATATAGAACAAAGGTAGAAGTCAGAGAAAACATGCACATCCCAATATCCATGTAAGGCATGAGTGCTAGACACAACCCTCTTCCTGGCATGAATATCGAAAATACAATACACTGTAATATTTATGACACTGATAAGACAGATACATGTTTCAACCCCCCCAATTTCTTATTTGTCCCTCCTTTAGGGGGGTCGAGGTTGTAATTAGGGGGGTCAAACCCCCCCAAACCCCCCTGTAATTCGCATTATGATTGTAATGCCAATGTCTTATCCATGTTGAATCAACGTGTGCCACTTGTAGCAGATAAACCAAAATATGTCCTCCCATCCTCTGAATGATGTTCTCTCAAGTCATACTTCCCAACTATGAACCAACAAGTACACAAGTCCAAATCTAAAGCATTTGGAACTGAGTAGCAGCCATAGTCCCTGGCAGACACTCAAACCCTAAGAAGACACAGGTGTTGACCTTCAGGATACCCAAGATACCCAAGATGCCCAAGTCACCTCAGCTGACTCCTCTTGATGTGAAGGAGCAGCGACTCCAAGCTTCTCCCGAGTGATGGAGCTTCTCATCTCTAAGGGAGCGTCCAGCCACCCTGCGGAGGAAACTCATCTCGGCCGCTTTATCTGCAATCTTGTCCTTTTGGTCATTACCCACAGTTCATGACCATAGGTGAGGGTGGGAATGTAGACTGACCGATACATTGAGAGCTTTGACTTTCGACCCCAGAATTCAATTTTCAATTCAGTTTTATTTACAGTATACAGTGTCTACTATTACAGCAGTTGTCTCCAGGATCTTTCCAGAGACCCAGAACATGACCATGACCCGCGAGCAATTACCGTATTACATAAACATAACAAAAACAATGGCAGGTAAAAACTCCCCTATAGGAGAAAAACCTTAAGCCAAACAGTGGCAAGAAAAACTCCCCTTTAGAAAGGAAGAAACCTGGACCAGGACCTGGATCATAAGGGGGACCCTCCTGCTGAAGAACAGCTGAGCAGAGTAGGAAAAGAGAAAACAGACAGAGAGAATGAATAACAGAGAAAGGAGAGACACAGACACAATGGTTAGTTGTTGCACCACAGGGATGACATACATATATATATATATATATATATATATATATATATATATATATATATATATATATATATATATATATATATATATATATATACACATATATATACATATATATAAATATATATGTATATATATACATATATATATATATATACATATATATACATATATATAAATATATATGTATATATATATACATATATATATATATATATATATATATATATATATGTATATATATATATATACATATATATACATATATATATATACATACATATATATATATATATATATATATATATATATATATATATATATATATATATATATATATATATATATATATATATATATATATATATATATATATATATATATATATATATATATATATATAACTAATAAATAAACAATCTAAGTTTATAAAGCTGTGTTTCTTTCCCGGGACTGCCAAGTCTCATGTGTAGGATGTGAATAGCAACATAAACATTATACACAGCCTCAAACTAAAAGAGAAAATGGGTTTCCATTTCCAGTACGGTTTCCAGTATGATATAATAGATCAACAGTTGTGTCTTTATCTCTCTTATTGACATTTTACTGGGCACTGAATGCATTTAACTCTTTATTTGGACGATAATTAATTCACCCATAAGTTGTACATTCCCGAGTTTGAGACAGAATTTGACTTGTAATTACGGCGCTCCGCCACTAGATGGCGGCATAGATCCAGCCCGAGGAGCTGCAGAGTGCAGATGTGTCTCAGCCACAAAGTTCAGGACTCAGCTGTGAATAATCACGACTAACCAGGGATGAAGGAAGTTTAGGTGTTTCATTTGTTCTGGGAGAATATGCAGAGCTGATGTTTGATTTTTATTCAAATCACAAACATCTTGAATATACCCCTTTAAAAACTTAAAAAAGAGTGTATTCACTGTATATTGTTGGATTCAGTAAAGTAAGATTCTGTCTTTTTTTTAAGTCAATTCAAGTAAACATGGGAGGCTGTGGGAATAAAAACAGGAAGTCATTATTTGTCTTCCATCTTCCATCAACTACTGCTGATGTCATTTCACATTCCCAGGCCACCCAAGGGACCGGGCTCAGAATAGTTCGATCACACCAAAACTAAAATCTGCTCATCATATTTAGTGTGAGTCTGTACTTCCTGTCCCATCTGCAGGTATCTGTGTGGAGAGCACTTTTTGGCAAGAAGCCGGAAAGGCTGGAACAGGCCAATGATGACTACAAGACGTACTACGTCATGGAGAAGCAGACCCCGGTCAACACCTCTCCGTTCCCAGGGAGAACAGCAGCTTGAATTGAGCAGACGTCCTCGGGGGCAACGTGGAGGCCGTCCTCACCCACAGCGGCTTCCCCGCCAAAGTCCACTGGCACGAAGGCACCACGCTCATGATCGAGTTCGATGCCGCCGTGATCGCCAGGGACAAGGTTCTGGAAGGGAGATGAACGGAGGGGACCTGCATTCAAGGGAACTAAACACATCCACAACCAAAGAGAGGATGCATTTCGCCGTTCATAACCAGATAGCATGCATCTAAGTTTAAAAATATAAAACATTTATTATTTATAGAGTAAGGGCCAGTCCCAATACTCCCCCTACCCCTACTTTTCAGCCCTACCCCTAAATTTTGCGCATTCCCGTGAGTGTAGTGGTGTCCCAATTCCTCTTTGCATCTAGGGGGAGTGGGGAAAACGAGGGCTAGTTTGTATCAATCTAGCCCTTCACAGCGAGGGATTTCAGATACTGACTAGCTGACTGAGGGCTAGAGAAATTTCCCAGCATGCTTTTCGTCATCCTTTGCAGACTGAATCAAACAAAAAAACATGGTGGAAATTTCTTATTTTTTTGTGAATAAAATCAATATTTTGAGTTAGTTTCTGGAAAAAAATGCGTTTTGATTACATTTCTAGCGAGAAATATATATTTTACTTTCATAATATTCACTCAGTGAATGTACATAATCACTCGCTTGCCCATTGTTGGGAAGTCTTTTCAGATCTCGCCAGAATAAAGGCTGATTCATAGTTCCGCGTTACACCAAAGCAGAGCCTACGGCGTAGGTTACGCGGTGCCGCGCAACGTACGGTGCGCGTCGCCCCGTAACCTACGCCGTAGGCTCTGCTTTGATTTAACGCGGAACCATAAATCAGCTCCCGCTTCTCATCCCGAAAACATCGGAGCAAATTTCTTAACAGGCGTTATTTGGATAAACTGAGCCCAGGTTGGGGATCTTAACGGTTACTTTTACACCTGAAAAAATATTAAAACTTAATAAAGTGGCATATTAACAGCGCTACAGCGGAAATTAAAACAGCTTTTATCTCTGGGCTTCCTGATATGGTGTGACGTTTGTGCAAACGTAACTACGCAGTCGCTTACGGACCCGAACATAAACCACGCAGTGACGTAGCAAGTGGTGTCCCAATCCCTAGGGAACATTACAAGGACCCTACGCCTGCGGCTTCATTTTTAGGGCTAGTGGTAGTGAGTGAGGGCTAGTGGTAGAAAGTAGCGGGTGTATTGGGATTGGCCCTAAATTTGGTTGAGCTCAATCATTTCTGTTCAACTCAGTACTTTGGGAGGTGCGTGATTCTGCCAGGACGTGGTGGTAGAGCAACTTTGTTCACATCCGATTCATACCACGCATGCTAAGACCCAGCAGAAGACGTCTGGGGGTTGTCCTTCTCTAGAAAAACAACTTCCCACAAATAAAACTGAGCCATAACCACCAACATCTGTCCAGATTAGGCCCAAACGTGTCTGCGGTGCATCCTGGGGATGTACGGAGCTGGTGAACTTTAACCTTTCTTTATATACAAAATGTTCCAGCAGGGATTTAACTTGCATGAGTATTTTCTTTGTTGAGTTGGTGAAGATAGGAGTGGCTTTCTTTTCCTTTACGTTAAAGGAGTTGGTCTTTTGCCTTGAAGTTTGGAGTGGTAGAAAAGCATATCACAAAAGAGACATGTGAAGGCAAGTAAGCGTGACAGGTGGATTTCAGGGGGAAGTGGGATTGCACCGGTGGTCAGCCCTGCCCTTCATGGTGCCATGGAAGTCTGGTTTTAGATCAGGGGTGTCCAAAGTCTGTCCTTGAGTGCTGCTGTCCTGCAGGTTTTACATCAAGGGTGTCCAAAGTCGGTCTTCGAGGGCTGGTTTCCTGCAGGTTTGAGACGTTTCCTTGTACCAACACGTCAATTCAGAATAATAGCCATCGTGAGCATGTTATCAAAGTCACCACAAGTCTTTTAATGACACAGTTGTTTGTTTCTGGGTCTGATGAGACAGGAAAACATCTGAAACATGCAGACAGTTTCCCACCGTGAACTCTACACTCTACACAGTGAACCTTCAGACTTTTGTTTTGCTATGGTGAAATTTAAATAATTACATAGAGTTCATTTTCCTTGAACTTGGGGGAAAATAGCACATTTTCAAACTGTGGCAATTTCAACTGAAAAATAACGTATTGAGAAATCAAGGAGAGAAAGTCAGTCACTGTGAGAAAATGAAGACACAGGCTTGCCACACTGCTCCGACTTCTACCTATCTATCTATCTATATATATATCTATCTACAGGACTGTCTCAGAAAATTAGAATATTGTGATTTTCTGTAATGCAATTACAAAAACAAAAATGTCATACATTCTGGATTCATTACAAATCAACTGAAATATTGCAAGCCTTTTATTATTTTATTATTGCTGATCATGGCTTACAGCTTAAGAAAACTCAAATGTCGAAATATCCAATTCTCAAAAAATTTGAATATTCTGGGAATCTTAATCTTAAGGCTTGCAATATTTCAGTTGATTTGTAATGAATCCAGAATGTAGGACATTTTAGTTTTTTTAATTGCATTACAGAAAATAAAGAACTTTATCACAATATTCTAATTTTCTGAGACAGTCCTGTATCTATCTATCTGTCGAATAATTCTTGTAATTGCTGCAGGGACGTTTTTGGATCTGTACGATAATTTAGCAGGGGCTAGCTTTGCTGATTATGGGTGGCTTTTAAATACAAAACGTACATGTTTTGTGAGTATTTATTAGACTTGTAGTTCTCCAGACCGGTCTTGGTCTTGTCACGGGTCTCTGGGTCTCTTCAGGTCTTGGACTCAGATAACTGAGAGTCCGCTGCACCAAGGTGACAGAATCTGGTGATCAGCATTTCTTCCTCTTGTTAATGTACAGTTTTGTAAACTATTTGTATTTTGCATTTGATTTAATGTTTTGGTGCATTTGCATGTGTCTGTATTTAATTACAGTTTTGTGTTTATAAAGGCCTTGTTTGAATAAATATATGGATAATATTTGTACATAGTTGTGATTGATTACGTATCAGGTCCATTTCAGTGATGCTGATATACGGTGTAATCTGATTACTATAATGGTAAATAATGTCATTTCAATCTTTAATATTTAAAATTCAGGTTTCATCTCCAAATTCAGTCCAATTTAAATCAGTAACATTTACTATTCACTACTTTTCTGAGGTGGAGGGGGGTGTTGGAGCTGGTTATTCTCTAGAGGACTTTGGGACTAGTTAGTAGTCGTGTCAATCCTTAAAAGCACTGGAGTCAATCCTCCAATAGTGTAGAAATAGCGGTAGTGCAGTCGCCACACAGATCTGATCTCACTGATGGATGAAAACATTTATAGTGAGTTCAACATCATCATCCACTTCTCTGTGTTATTGAGCTGCAGTTGAAAACAAGCTCATATGCAAAGGTGGGTAGTAATGAGTTACATTTACTCCGTTACATTTACTTGAGTAAGTTTGGGGAAATGTTGTACTTTTAGGAGTAGTTTTGAATCACTATACTTTTTACTTTTACTTGAGTAGATTTGTGAAGAAGAAACTGTTCCTCTTACTCCGCTACATTAGGCTACGTTGAGCTGTTACTTTTCTTTTATCCCTTTTATCCGCGTACGTGTCAATCTCATGACATCACTGAGTTATTCTTTCGGGAAAAATGTTTGTTTTTGCATGTTTTGTCACATTTACACAGACTCAAACACACACAGAGTTTCTATGGGTTCATGTTTGTTCTAGTTCTGCCTGGTTAAAAAAGAAAGGTACAAAGGCTTGAAATTTTGTGCTACTTGTGCTTAATTTATTTTTTTATTCTGTTATTATTTTATCTATTTTATTATTTATTAAAGTACTTGAATTTACTTTAAGATTATTTTAATTTAAGCTATTTTTTATTAATTTTAAATTATTTTATTATTTTATTGATTTAATTTGCCTGAAGATGATTATTTTGTACTTTTGTCTGTTTGAATGGTTGTGTTAAAAAAATAAATCAGACGTTACTCAACAGTTACTCAGTACTTGAGTAGTTTTTTCACCAAGTACTTTTTTACTTTTACTCAAGTAATTATTTGGATGACTACTTTTTACTTCTACTTGAGTCATATTATTCTGAAGTAACAGTACTTTTACTTGAGTACAATTTTTGGCTACTCTACCACCTCTGCTCATATGGAAACTAAGCCAACTAAACCATGTTGATTTGTCTTGTTTTAATGGTATTTCTACTTTTATTGTAGGGTTTTATTTGTGTTATTATAGATGTTGTTTTATTTTTTATGAAGCACCTTGCGACATACCATTGTCTGTGAAAGGTGCTATAGAAATGAACTTTACTTACTAAGCAGCTGAACCAGGATGGTGCTGATGTTCTAAAACTCATGCAAGATGATGAAATAACTAGGTTTCTTTTTGGTCTTGGTCTTTAGCGGAACTAGTCTTGGTCTTTAGCTGAACTAGTCTTGGTCTCGGTTTAGGCCGTCTTGACTACAAGTGTACTGTAGTATTTATACACATTAAATGTGGAGATGTGCGCGAGAGAGAAGAGGAATAAAGGTCGGTCAGAGGAAGACAGAATATATGTGCGGAAATAAAAGGAGGAAGGTGGAACGGTGATGATGCAACGAGTGGAGGTGAAGAAAGTGCACCAGTTAATTATAACCGGGCTCAACTGCACGTCAGTGGAAAAGAGGTGAAGAAGAGAGAGAATGCAGTGTGAAAAAGAGGAGAAGTGCCAATGAAGGGGAAGGTCTTTGTTAGGGACTGAGGTTAAAACCCTCACCATTAATCACCTCATATATGCTGATGTCTCCATACAGTGCTGGGCTACAGCAACTGCTAAAGTACTCTAGCTTTGGAGTCCAGTATGACCAGAGCTGGTAGAGTAGCCCAAAGTTGTACTCAAGTAAAAGTACTGTTACTTCAGAATAATATGACTCAAGTAGAAGTAAAAAGTAGTCATCCAAATAATTACTTGAGTAAAAGTAAAATAGTACTCGGTGAAAATACTACTTAAGCACTGAGTAACTGTTGAGTTACGTCTGATTTATTTTTTTAACACAACCATTCATTTTTTAACACAGACCAAAGTATAAAATAATCATCCTCAGGCAAATTAAATCAATAAAATAATAAAATAAAAATAAAACTACTTTAATAAATAATAAAATAAATAAAACAGAATAAAAAAACAAATTAAGCACAAGTAGCACAAAATGTCAAGCCTTTGTACTTTTCTTTTTTAACCAGGCAGAACTAGAACAAGCATGAACTCATAGAAACTCTGTGTGTGTTTGAGTCTGTGTAAATGTGACAAAACATGCAAAAAAAAACATTTTTCCCCAAAGAATCACTCAGTGATGTCATGAGATTGACGCGTACGTGGATAAAAGGGATAAAAGAAAAGTAACAGCTCAACGTAGCCTAATGTAGCGGAGTAAGAGGAACAGTTTCTCCTTCACAAATCTACTCAAGTAAAAGTAAAAATATAGTGATTCAAAACTACTCCTAAAAGTACAACATTTCCCCAAACTTACTCAAGTAAATGTAACTCGTTACTACCCAGCTCAGAGTATGACATTGTGTTTAACCCTAAGAAGAGTTTTATTCTGATTGTTAAAGCTAAGGAGGATCAGAAACAAAAGTTTCCCCCATTCTAACTGTCTAACCGCCCCTTAGATGTTGTTAAGAGAGTACGGTATTTGGGTCACATCATAAATGAGGATCTATGTGATGATGATGATGATGACGTCCAGCGTCAGTGCTGTAAACTCTATACTCAGGCCAATATGCTGGCCGCAGATTCATATGTGACAGCTGATGTTAAAGTAAATCTATTCAGAGCCTATTGTAACCCTCTTTACACAGCTCACCTGTGGTGTAATTACTGTATACCACCGCCAAGGTAAAGAAGTCCCCACCTTCTCTGCTCTGCTGAGGAATTTTATGTTTAAATGTATGTGGCGACTCCATGAGTCAGAAAATTGTCTAATAACTGCACTCACTAACATCAAACGGAGTGATACAAGGTTCACATCTGGACTATGGAAACATAGGAACAGATGTTTGCATGTATTTTAATGTGTGACCTGTAATTTTTATGTATTTTTATGTATTTTATATGGAACCTTTTGAGTCTGTATTAAAGTATTCATCAGAGTGGGTAGTAACGAATTACATTTACTCCGTTACATTTACTTGAGTAAGTTTTGGGAAATTTTGTACTTTTAGGAGTAGTTTTGAATCACTATACTTTTTACTTTTACTTGAGTAGATTTGTGAAGGAGAAACTGTTCCTCTTACTCCGCTACATTAGGCTACGTTGAGCTGTTACTTTTCTTTTATCCCTTTTATCCGCGTACGCGTCAATCTCATGACATCACTGAGTGATTCTTTGGGAAAAATGTTTTTTTTTTTGCATGTTTTGTCACATTTACACAGACTCAAACACACAGAGTTTCTATGAGTTCATGGGCTTGTTCTAGTTCTGCCTGGTTAAAAAAGAAAAGAAAAGGCTTGAAATTTTGTGCTACTTGTGCTTAATTTATTTTTTTATTCTGTTATTATTTTATTTATTTTATTATTTATTAAAGTACTTCAATTTACTTTAAGATTATTTTAATTTAAGCAATTTTTTTGTATTTTTTATTTTATTGACTTAATTTGCCTGCAGATGATTATTTTGTACTTTTGTCTGTTTGAATGGTTGTGTTAAAAAAATAAATCAGACGTTACTCAACAGTTACTCAGTACTTGAGTAGTTTTTTCACCAAGTACTTTTTTACTTTTACTCAAGTAATTATTTGGATGACTACTTTTTACTTCTACTTGAGTCATATTATTCTGAAGTAACAGTACTTTACTTCAGTACAATTTTTGCCTACTCTACCCACCTCTGGTATTCATTCATTCATTCATTCATTCATTCATTCATTCATTCATTCATTCATTCATTCATTCATCATAATAACCTCTGTTGGGCAGAAGCAGCAGAGCCTGGCGGGGCCGCGTCACGTGGTCACATGCCCCCGTCACGTGACCCGGGCAGAGCGGAAGCACCTCCACAGTTCAGCACGGAGTCCAAACATCTGCGGGACAAAACTGTCCTGATCTCCGCTTCTGTTCGTTTATCCTCCTCTCTGGACCATTTTTTAATGCTCGGTTCTTCACATGGATGCGACGAGACGCCAGGACTGCAACGGTAACTTGTTTGAACACTTTTACCATTTATCCTCGTTACTTAACAGGCTAAATTGTTTTGTTTTTTTGCTTATTAATATTCAGTCTAGTTTGTTTTTAGTTTTAAAATACCTCTTGGTGTCTAAAACGACTCCAGCGTCAGCGTGTTTGTCATCTAATAAGCAGATGAGCAGTTTTTAGGATCAACAAATGTGAGGTTTCTCCTGTCAGGCCGGGTTTTGACTTTTACCACCAGGATATGGTAAATATTGGAGATAAAGTGTTATGTACCGTGTCCACTCATACACCTGTCGTTTCTGAGTTAAACAAAAGTGTCCAGAAGGAAAACAACAATGAGGTTAAAGAGGTCCTTGAACGCCTCACAGCAATACAATTTAGTAAATATCAGGCAGAGATTAAAACTTTACTGTCTTTTCCCACACAGAAAATCCATCTTCATAAAACTTAACTCAACCCTGAAAATATCAGGGTCAAATATATATATATATATATATATATATATATATATATATATATATATACACACACACATACACATTAGCTCTTCCCTCCCAGGATATGGCAAATATTGGGGATAAAGTGTTGTTCACCTAGTCCACTCCTTCACCTGTTGTTTCTGAGGTAAACAAAAGTGTCCAGGAGGAAAAGAACAATGAGGTTAAAGAGGTCCTTGAACGCCTCATGGCAATAAAACCTTTTAAATATCAGTCAGAGATTAAAACTTTACTGTTTTCTTTTCCCACAAAGGAAACCCATCTTCATAAAACTTCACCTAACCCTCAAAATATCAGGGTCAAATATGTATATAGCTCTTTTCCCTCCCAGGATATGGTAAATGTTGGGGATAAAGTGTTGTTTACGCTCTCCATTCCTCCACTTGTCGTTTCTGAGGTAAACAAAAGTGTCCAGAAGGAAAACAACAACAACAACAATGGAGGTTAAAGAGGTCCTTGAACGTCTCACAGCAATTAAACCTAGTAAATATAAGAGATTAAAACTTTACTGTTTTCTTTTCCCACAAAGGAAATCCATCTTCATAAAACGTAACGCAACCCTGAAAATATCAGGGTTAAATATATATATATATATATATATATATATATATATATATATATATATATATATATATTAGTATAAAGTAACTTTTGCATTGAAAATGTTAAAAGTTTTGGAGCCGAACTAAAAAACATTAATTGTAATGAAACAGTTTTTGTTTGAGTTTTTAAAGTTTTTCCCTGCAGCTCTATGTGTGTGTGTTTGAGCTCCAAGTACCACACATCCTGCCCTTCGGCGTGATGCTTCAGAGTTGCAGTGTTTGCGTGCAGAAAGACTCGGTCACACTAAAACCCGGTGACCCCGCCGCCGCCAGAGCCCCTGAAGCAAATGATCCGGATCTTTCATGCCTGACGATCATTAGGACCAGCTTCATAATCTCCTCACATGCATGGTTGAGAGGATAGCGTCTGAGTTTGAGGTTTAAAAGTTCCTTTGAGTTCAAATATATATGTTTCTAAGTAAACCTGTTTTCTTAAAACATCATTATGGATGTTCTTCGTTGGCCTGGTTAACTGATTATGTCACATTCTGTGATTAGCTGCTTGTTTCCACGGTGATGGACAGGTTAAAAGGTCAAGTCAGACAGCAGCCTCCCTGAACTATGTTTACAGATGACATTGAGATCTGTGGTCAAGAGTAGTGAGCAGGTGGAATAAAACCTGGAGAGATGGAGAATATACAAAGAGATGGTCTGGATGTGAAAGCGGCCGTGCTGCAGAAGACAGGATGAGATGGAAACAGATGAAGTGACCTATTGAACTGAAAAGCAGAATGAAGTAGGGGAAGGGATGTTTCAGAGGCGGGTTCCCCAAAGTTTCATCACTTAGAGCTCAAATCAATCGATCAAAATTACGTGAGGAAGACTATATTTTTGTTTTGGACTGTATGGAAGTGAATCTGTGTCATGGGATTTTAAAAGGAAAAAAGGGATTGAATTGTGAGCACTGTGTATTTATGCATTGTAATTGTGTATCTGAATGTTTTTCAACATTAAAATATTCAACTGCAAAAACTTAAAGCAGAAATAATTAAACTTCCAAAAATTTGGCCACAAAAAATTCAACCTTCAAAAATTAGATCATAAAAAATTCAACCTTCAAAAATTAGACCGCAAAAGAATTCAACCTTAAAAGAATACAACCTTAAAAAATTAAACCGCAAAAAATTGACCTTTTAAAAAAAATCGATTGTAAAAAATCAACTTTAAAAAAATCTAACTTGAAAAAATTAAACCGCAAAAAATTCGACTGCAAAAAATTAAACTTAAAAAAAATTAAACCTTAAATTCGACTGCAAAAAATTCAACCTTAAAAAATTCGGCCTCAAAAAATTCAACTTTTGGTGGGTTATTTATGATAGTATATAAAATATGAAATCGTACTGAGAGCTTGGAAAAAAAACAAACGAACATCATCTCATTTAATTTCCGCTTGGTTCATGTCCACAACACTCATGACATTTGTACTAATGTACAAATGTCATCGTCTATAACTGACTCTTACAGACACAAACCTCACTGATGGCATTAGGAGCCTGAACCCGTGGGTGGCCTCTAGCCACGGACGAGCAGACCAGATCCAGGTCCTGATACCGAGCTGTTGACAGATGCTCAGGAACGATAGCGTGACGGGTAACAAGTGCATCTGCCGGCGACGCTGAACCGGAAGAGCCGGATATTTTCTTAGAGATATTCAGCTTGAGCGACACTGTCTCCCAAGTGTCAGCGCTGACGGCGCGGTCCGATAGCCACCCGGTGTGACGGTCGACAGGCTCCGACCGGATTTGACCGGGTGTTGCACCTGCCGCCTGCATGAAACGTTAAGTGTTTGGATTCTTTCAGCCGCTTGGCACGCAAACGATTAAAGCCAGCGCATTCAAATACTGTCAATCAACTGCGTGGAGACCCGCCCCCTTTCCTTATTTCCAAAAGTGTACCTCTTTGGGCCAATCCCAATGTTCACCCTACTCACTACCACTAGCCCTCACCCACTACCACTTCACCCTCAAAATGAAGCCACAAACTTTAGGGCCCTTGTAATGTTCCCTAGGGATTGGGACACCACTCGCTACGTCACTGCGTGGTTTACGTTCGGGTACGTAAGCGACTGCGTAGTTACGTTTGCACATACGTCATACGTAGTTACGTTTGCACATACGTACGTTGCGCGTCGCCGCGTAGCCTACGGTGTAGGGTACGGCGTACGTTGCGCGTCGCCGTGTAACCTACGCCGTAGGCTCTGCGTTGGTGTAACGTGGAACCATAAATCAGCCTTTATTCTGGCGAGATCTGAAAAGACTTCGCAACAACGGGCAAGCGAGTGATTATGTACATTCAGTGAGTGAATATTATGAAAGTAAAATATATATTTCTCGCTAGAAATGTAATCAAAACGCATTTTTATGCAGAAAATAACTCAAAATATCGATTTTATTCACTAAAAAATGAGAAATGTCTGCCATGTTTTTTTGTTTGATTCAGTCTGCAAATGATGACGTAAAGCATTCTGGGAAATTTTCTCTAGCCCTCCGTTGGCGAGTCAGCATCTGAAATCCCTCGCTGTGAAGGGCTAGATTGATACACACTAGCCCTCGTTATGTCCACTAGCCCTAGATGCAAAGAGGAATTGGGACACCACTACCCTCACGGGAACGTGCAAAATTTAGGGGTAGGGGAGGGATTGGGACTGGCCCTTAGACTCCTCATCACACGTCTTCGTCCCCTCTCACCAGAAATATGAACGTACGGCGTCATTGTAGTGTTGGACCCGGTAGGATCCACTGAGTTGGTGAACTACCACTCCAAACCACCTGGTGGCAGTGGAGCGCCACTGTTGCCGATTTAAAATCAGGAAAACGAATAAGAAAACTGGAACGATGAGATCAGGATTGAAGGTCTAGAGATGGATGGTGCTACCAAACATTCAGATTAGGCGCTGGTCCTGGTAATGGCGCTGTAAACCCACCCCGGACCTAACTAACGTAAGCCGGCGGTATCGTAAGCCGGCGGTATCGTAAGATGGCGATCTCCATCCAGGCCACGCCCCCTCATAAGGCAAGGCAAGTTTATTTGTGTAGCACTATTCAACACAAAGTAATTCAAAGTGCTTTACATCAACATTAAAAGCGGCAAGACACAGTTAAACAGTAAATAACAAATAAAATTAAATAAAATTATAAGAAAACAGGTAAAATAATAAAAAGCAAAAGTTGTTAAAAAGTAAGGGCAGTAGAGTACAGCAGGTACATCTCATTCTTAAAATGGCAAGAATTACGTTTCTATACGGTCAAAACGTACAAAGACCGGGTCTAATACAGTATAACAAAAGTAATCTGTGCCAATTCGTGCAGTGAATTAAACCAATTTGACAATTCTACATCACAATGCCTGCATTCAGGGCTTATCCATCACTAGTGTAACTTCGCACGGTTTTCAAAATGATAAGTATTTAATTTAAGAGTATGCTTAAATAACAAATAAAATGATAAGAAAAGAGGTAAAATAATAAAAAGCACAAGTTGTTAAAAATAAGGGCAGTAGAGTACAGCAGGTAAGTATTTAATTTAAGAGTACGCTTCAGTAAACAGTAATGTTTTTAGGCCTGATTTAAAGGATCTACAGTTGGAGCAGACCTCAGGTCTACAGGAAGTTTGTTCCTCCGGTGAGGAGCAGAATAACTGAACTGCCTCACCTTGCTTGGTTCTGGTTCTTGGGAACCACAACAAACCAGATCCAGATGAACCTCAGGGGTCTGGGAGCTTCAGAGGAACTAACAGATCCAGCATGGATTCTGGTCCAAGACCATTCAGGTCTTTGTAGACCAGCAGGAAGATTTTAAACTCTGGAAGCCAGTGTAGTGATTTCATGACCGGTGTAATGTGGTCCAGTTTCCAGGTGTTTGTGAGGACTCTGGCAGCAGCGTTCTGGATGAGCTGCCTGGTTGAGTTCTTGTTGAGGCCTGTAGATGCGGTTGTTTACGCCGTCGTTAAGGCTCTTTGGTGACATCATGGGAGCAGCCTCGATGAATCAGGGAAACGTCCGCGGTGACTCAGCGGAGGAGGAAATCACGAAGGTTCTGGTTCTGTCCATCCACACCGCAGATGAGTCGGGTTTTGAGGATCAAACGCGGGGAGTCATGAGGAACCACAACAAAGGTTTCACACTTCACAGTGAAACCACGCTTGCACGTGTGTGGACTTGGTAACCGGCACGTATTAAACTGGGATAACCTCGCTTCAGAGCCGTCATTTTAAACTGATGTCGGTTAAATGTGTTTATTTATATTTATACATTAACAAATCTGTTTCATCGGATTATGAAAGAAAAAAGTGATTGAATTACTAGCACTGTATACTTATGCATTGTGATTATGTATCTAAATGTTGTTCAATTTAAAAAAATGAAACTGCAAAAACTTCAACCGCAAATAATTCATCCATAAATAATTCAACCGCAAAAATTCAACCTTAAAAAATTAAATCGCAAAAAATTCAACCTTAAAAAATTCCACTATAAAAAATGAAACCGCAAAAAATATAACTTTAAAAAATTCGACTGCAAAAAATTCAACCTTAAGAAATTCAACTTAAAAAATTTCACCTTTTTAAAAAATGTGTGTTGCCTTGGTAAACGGCACGTATTAAACTGGGATAACCCTGCTTCAGAGCCGTCGTTTGAAAGTGATGTTGGGTAAATGTGTTTATTTATATTTATACATTAACAAGGAATTAATGCATCCTTTAATAACTCAGGATGGAGGAGACAAGGACTCAGATTGCAGGAACGAATTGCTCGTCTGGTTGTTCAACCTGGAAACCGCAGTCAGACATCCTGCCGGCCTCACACAGGTGTCGGACGGCGCAGGAAGTGATCCGTGTGAAAACGGCTGCGGTTCGCCGCAGGAAACCACGCGTGGTTGTCGTCAGGTGTCCGTTTCCACCTCAACTATGACCTCATTGGTTACGACCTCGTGCAAGGTCACATCATTGACGTGGAGGCCGAGCAGAAGGGTCCGTGTTTCTCGACCGGTTGAACTTTTATCCTCGCCTCGCCTAGACGTGCTGAGTAACCTCGAAATCTGAGGTTTATTTCTTCCAGTTTCACTTCTGGTTTGCCTCGGCCGGCTCTGACGGTGCTGACTGGAGTCTGAGTCGGCCACTCTTAACTTGCTGACTTTTTAAATATTTTTTTGGCATTCACATGCTCTACAAACCCCCATCCCCCCCCCCACCCCAGTTGTGGGGCCCGCGTCGTAAATGCGACGCATGTGAGCCGACCGAATGACCTCCTTATTCTAATTCTCTTAAGCAGCCTCGGCATGCGGGCGGAGAATCATGTGACAAGCGTTTGGAGAAATCAGCCCAGTTTGGATGTGAGAGGGTTTCCTGTCAAGTGCGGTCGGTTGCCACGGAGACGTGGCACACAGATGTTAAATATGCATGATAAGGATTCCGATATAACCGTCGTCCTCCTCCAACAGGATTTCCTCGTGATTTATTCACGTTTTAACTGTCTCACGTGCGCTTCGTTCCTCGGTCACACCAGACCTCTCAGGTTTCTAAACTCCGATATCCGAGGAGTCTCTTCTAACAGAGACGACGGACTAGATTAGATACTTTTGGACATGATGCACAATACTTGGAATCATCTGTGTTCAAAACGGTATAAGACTTCGTTTCCACTTTCCATCCATAGTTGCAAAAACAGCTTTGGAAAAATCCCGGATCAGGAGAGTCAGGACTCTCCGACTGCAGACTGGGTTCTCCGGCTACAGGCGGGACTCTCTGACTGCGGACGGGACTCTCTGACTGCGGACGGGACTCTCTGACTGCGGACGGGACTCTCTGACTGCGGACGGGACTCTCTGACTGCGGACGGGACTCTCTGACTGCGGACGGGACTCTCTAACTGCGGACGTGACTCTGTAACTGCGGACGTGACTCTCTAACTGCGGACGGGACTCTCTATCTGCGGACGGGACTCTCTATCTGCGGACGGGACTCTCTATCTGCGGACGGGACTCTCTATCTGCGGACGGGACTCTCTATCTGCGGACGGGACTCTCTATCTGCGGACGGGACTCTCTATCTGCGGACGGGACTCTCTATCTGCGGACGGGACTCTCTATCTGCGGACGGGACTCTCCGGCTGCGGACGGGACTCTCCGGCTGCGGACGGGACTCTCCGGCTGCGGACGGGACTCTCCGGCTGCGGACGGGACTCTCCGGCTGCGGACGGGACTCCCCGGCTGCGGACGGGACTCCCCGGCTGCGGGCGGGACTCTCTTAACTGCGGACGGGACTGTCTAACTGCGGACGGGACTCTCTATCTGCGGACGGGACTCTCTGGCTGCGGACGGGACTCTCTGGCTGCGGACGGGACTCTCCGGCTGCGGACGGGACTCTCCGGCTGCGGACGGGACTCTCCGGCTGCGGACGGGACTCCCCGGCTGCGGACGGGACTCCCCGGCTGCGGGCGGGACTCTCTTAACTGCGGACGGGACTGTCTAACTGCGGACGGGACTCTCTAACTGCAGACGAGGCCCTCCGGCTGGACTCTCCGGCTGCAGACGGGACTCTCTAACTGCGGACGGGACTCTCTAACTGCGGACAGGAACTGCAGACGGGACTCTCTAACTGCGGACGGGAACTGCAGACGGGACTCTCTAACTGCAGACGGGACTCTCTAACTGCAGACGGGACTCTCTAACTGCAGACAGGGTTCTCCGGCCGCAGACGAGACCCTCCGGCTGGACTCTCCGGCTGCAGACAGGACTCTCCGGCTGCGGACGGGACTCTCTAACTGCGGACGGGACTCTCTAACTGCGGACGGGACTCTCTAACTGCGGACGGGACTCTCTAACTGCGGACGGGACTCTCTAACTGCGGACGGGAACTGCAGACGGGACTCTCTAACTGCGGACGGGACTCTCTAACTGCGGACGGGACTCTCTAACTGCGGACGGGACTCTCTAACTGCGGACGGGACTCTCTAACTGCGGACGGGACGCTCTAACTGCGGACGGGACGCTCTAACTGCGGACGGGACGCTCTAACTGCGGACGGGACGCTCTAACTGCGGACGGGACGCTCTAACTGCGGACGGGACGCTCTAACTGCGGACGGGACGCTCTAACTGCGGACGGGACGCTCTAACTGCGGACGGGACGCTCTAACTGCGGACGGGACGCTCTAACTGCGGACGGGACGCTCTAACTGCGGACGGGACGCTCTAACTGCGGACGGGACGCTCTAACTGCGGACGGGACGCTCTAACTGCGGACGGGACGCTCTAACTGCGGACGGGACTCTCTAACTGCGGACGGGACTCTCTAACTGCGGACGGGACTCTCTAACTGCGGACGGGACTCTCTAACTGCGGACGGGACTCTCTAACTGCGGACGGGACTCTCTAACTGCGGACGGGACTCTCTAACTGCGGACGGGACTCTCTAACTGCGGACGGGACTCTCTAACTGCGGACGGGACTCTCTAACTGCGGACGGGACTCTCTAACTGCGGACGGGACTCTCTAACTGCGGACGGGACTCTCTATCTGCGGACGGGACTCTCCGGCTGCGGACGGGACTCTCCGGCTGCGGACGGGACTCTCCGGCTGCGGACGGGACTCTCCGGCTGCGGACGGGACTCTCCGGCTGCGGACGGGACTCCCCGGCTGCGGACGGGACTCCCCGGCTGCGGGCGGGACTCTCTTAACTGCGGACGGGACTGTCTAACTGCGGACGGGACTCTCTATCTGCGGACGGGACTCTCTGGCTGCGGACGGGACTCTCTGGCTGCGGACGGGACTCTCCGGCTGCGGACGGGACTCTCCGGCTGCGGACGGGACTCTCCGGCTGCGGACGGGACTCCCCGGCTGCGGACGGGACTCCCCGGCTGCGGGCGGGACTCTCTTAACTGCGGACGGGACTGTCTAACTGCGGACGGGACTCTCTAACTGCAGACGAGGCCCTCCGGCTGGACTCTCCGGCTGCAGACGGGACTCTCTAACTGCGGACGGGACTCTCTAACTGCGGACAGGAACTGCAGACGGGACTCTCTAACTGCGGACGGGAACTGCAGACGGGACTCTCTAACTGCAGACGGGACTCTCTAACTGCAGACGGGACTCTCTAACTGCAGACAGGGTTCTCCGGCCGCAGACGAGACCCTCCGGCTGGACTCTCCGGCTGCAGACAGGACTCTCCGGCTGCGGACGGGACTCTCTAACTGCGGACGGGACTCTCTAACTGCGGACGGGACTCTCTAACTGCGGACGGGACTCTCTAACTGCGGACGGGAACTGCAGACGGGACTCTCTAACTGCGGACGGGACTCTCTAACTGCGGACGGGACTCTCTAACTGCGGACGGGACTCTCTAACTGCGGACGGGACTCTCTAACTGCGGACGGGACGCTCTAACTGCGGACGGGACGCTCTAACTGCGGACGGGACGCTCTAACTGCGGACGGGACGCTCTAACTGCGGACGGGACGCTCTAACTGCGGACGGGACGCTCTAACTGCGGACGGGACGCTCTAACTGCGGACGGGACGCTCTAACTGCGGACGGGACGCTCTAACTGCGGACGGGACGCTCTAACTGCGGACGGGACGCTCTAACTGCGGACGGGACGCTCTAACTGCGGACGGGACGCTCTAACTGCGGACGGGACGCTCTAACTGCGGACGGGACTCTCTAACTGCGGACGGGACTCTCTAACTGCGGACGGGACTCTCTAACTGCGGACGGGACTCTCTAACTGCGGACGGGACTCTCTAACTGCGGACGGGACTCTCTAACTGCGGACGGGACTCTCTAACTGCGGACGGGACTCTCTAACTGCGGACGGGACTCTCTAACTGCGGACGGGACTCTCTAACTGCGGACGGGACTCTCTAACTGCGGACGGGACTCTCTAACTGCGGACGGGACTCTCTAACTGCGGACGGGACTCTCTAACTGCGGACGAGACTCTCTAACTGCGGACGGGACTCTCTAACTGCGGACGGGACTCTCTAACTGCGGACGGGACTCTCTAACCGTCTCTGCGGACGGGACTCTCTAACCGCCGACGGGACTCTCTAACCGCCGACGGGACTCTGCATCTGCGGACGGGACTCTCGGGCTGCAGATGGGACTCTCCGACTGCAGACGGGGCTCTCTGGCTGCAGACGGGACTCTCTTAACTGCAGACGGGACTCTCTTAACTGCAGACGGGACTCTCTAACTGCGGATGGGACTCTCCGGCTGCAGACTATTTTACAACAGAACAATATCAGTTTTAGCAGAGCATCATGGTTATCTTCTTAGTTGTCGATGTTAGGTGTCAAAATCTACTCGTTTACGGACATAAACTCGTGAAGTCTAGACTGTACAAAAAGATCTGGACAAAACCCCTGTGATGTCACCGACGGGTTTCTGGAGCGAGTTCTTGAAACCTCGTTTCCTTGTAGCGCAGGACACTGTGTTGTAAATGTGCAGCACCAAAGTTAATGATTTTAGCTTATGCTCTGATGCTGTTTACCATTATTTCACATTAGTTTGTTTCAAATCGGTCCGAGCATCTACATTTCAAGTGTTTCTTTCGAAACAGTATGTAAAAACGAGTGCAACCAGAGCTGAAACGAGGACTAACAGTTCTGTGCTGGGACCCGAGTCACATGACCTGCCTCTCTTTCGGCTGATCCAGGCCTGAGGACTCGTGGAGGAGCTGGCCGTGGATTTATGAAAGTTAACTCCAGATTTTAATGTTGTTCTGGTGGCCTGAAGGACCCGGGCTGCCGACCTCTCCTGACCCCTGCTGACCCCGGCCCTGCTGATCTCTTTCTTGTTTCTAGTTTAGACTTGTGACTTTTGAAATTTCACAAGTGAAGTATTTAGAGGAAACTTTTGGTTTTGAAATGGAACAAACCGTCTGATGCTGAGTTCAGGGGAACGACTTCAGGTCATGTGACCGGTGCGCTCCTCGCCCACCAGCTCTGTCACTCACCATAAAATGTCCTCATGCAGTAAAGGACATGACGTTATTTCAGTTGTTTTACATAAAAAAAACTACTTGGCAGCATTATGTAAATAAATAATACATGATCACATGATTTTGGCCCGTTTAACTGCCTGACAGATGTTACACAGCTGTCCCAGATAAAATAGTTCCCAGCTGAATTTATTGATGCAGATTTGAGTATCGGCTCCAGAAACAGCTTCAGTGATGCGGAAGAGAAAGAACATCCTTTCATCTTTTAATGTTTGAGTTTTCTGATGGTTTGAAAAAATAAAAATCAACAAAATGAGTCTTTTTAATAAGATAAACGCAAATGAACATGTGACTTACAGTCATGTACAGAAGTCAGTTCCCCTTTTATGTTTTTGTGTGAAAACATGAGAACCATCTGATGGAGGTTTGCTCTTTTTTGTTGCTTTCTATCGTCGTCCTGTTGCTGTTGGACGAATGCCTCGCAGTTTCTGTGAGTTTCACTCTCACATTTCCGTTTCTCTGACCTCGGAGTTAATTATCTTAGCTGTTCTCCATCTTTCTCAGTTTGAACACCATAATGGTTTTATAAGCCTTTCAAAGTTGATGTGCACCAATGCTCACTTCTCGAAGATCTTTGCTTACGTTTTTCCCTCCTGGCATTGTGTTAGCGCACACCTAAATGCACCAGATCAGCAAACGTCTGCTTTAACGGAGACCTGCTCACCTCTGGCTGCTCCTTCGATCTCAGATCCTAAGGAAGCAGCGAGGGGGTACTTAGTATTTCCCACATCAGTGATTCTCCACCGGGGGTCCGCGGCCCCCTAGTGGTCGCTGGTGTAACTGCAAGGGGGTCAAATGGTCTGTGATGATAATAAAATATATATTTTTTAAATAGATCCTCTGACATTTATAGAAATAGATAATTATTTTACTCAAATGTCAACGAAACCTTTATCTACCTAAACTACAGAGGGTCACATGTACTTCTTTTACTCTTTACAAGTGTCATTCTTTGTATTTTAATAGGAAATCTTGCCCTCATTTGTATTGTTTTTACTTCATGACACCGTTAACACAAACGTAACACGATCTGCAACCTTTTCAAATTATGGGCCCCCTAGTTTCAGTGGGAATATACACGTTTCAGTTCTTTAAAATGACAAATATTCTGAAATATTTGCAGCTGCTGGGGGAACGCTCATTGAGTTGCAAAGTTCAAGTTAGGGCTTGAATTGCAATAATGTTATAAAAAACAGTACAAAGAAGAACAAAATCATAATCACAAAGGAGAAGAAGAAGAAAAGAAGTAGACGATGATGGCTCATATAAATAAAAAAAAGACCGCTTGTTCTGGACGGAGCAGACTCTGAGCCACCGGGAAAAAAAAGAAAACGGACGGCAAAAAGAGACTTTATAAAGAAGAATATATCATACTGGGATTTACAGCAACTGATTGGGGTCCGGGTCCTAAGAGTTGATTATAAATATTTGACGATATAAAGGTTGAGAACCACTGTCCCACGTCTTTTTTTCTTATTGGGCTTCTCTTTTATTTAAATGCATGAATGTTCTGGTTATAAAACGAAGTTGTAGTTCAGTTTTATGACGAGGTTTGTGTAACCCGGGGCAACAGCTGAGGAGATAAACCTGCTGTGTGTTTTCCCTGCAGCGGAGGGCGACGGCCTGTCCTCGTCCACGGCCAACTACGGCTCCACGGACAGCAGCGGCGAGCACGAGGGCGACGCCCACGTCGGTAACCATGGCAACCACGGCGGCCACGGCGACCACGGGTTTCCCACGACGACGGCCGGTCACTGGGTCCGGGCCGACCAGGAGGAGGAGGCGCTCCGCAGGAAGCTCAAGTACTTCTTCATGAGCCCCTGCGATAAATACCACGCCAAGGGACGCAAGCCGTACAAGCTGATCCTGCAGCTGCTGAAGATCGTCATCGTCACGGTTCAGGTACCACCGCCGCCGCGCCGCGCTCTGATCTGTCTGGCAATCACTGAGGAAAGATTAAAACTGTTGACCTGTTGTGCTTTGTCAACTGACCAATCAGAAACGTCTTCCTCCATTGCTACATCCGGTTTATCTGGTTGGAGCAAACAGTCGTCTCTCTCATTCACATCAATGGAAAAAGTGTAGTTTTTACTTACCTGGTATCGAAATTCAAATCACTGTATTATTTTATAAAACGTTGTATTAGTAGAAAGGAACACTTGTAGTGTTGTGAGGGTGCAGCGTATTTTTATCCCCAAACTGGCAGAAATCTGATTCGTACTTCCAAAACAAAGTCGGCTCGGCGGCAGCTACAACCCATAGCTACAACCAAGAAGACGTTTATTTATTTATCTTTAAATGGTTAAACCGTGTGTTTGGGGCACTGGTGAAAGAGAGAATCAGAGGAGACATTTCATGCCAAAACCAACTGTAAATTACGTAAAAAATTTCTGATTTGAATAAAGCTACGTGGACAACAATACCTTTCCACCGTGCTATCAGCTAAACTCATCAAAACATCTTGTTTTTGCCAAAAACCTTCGTTTTTTTAAACTCCACAGTACCTGAAGTACTTTTTATTTATATCTAGTTGCTGTTGATTTTCTTGTGTACAAGTTTTGTCCAACCTAGCAACGGAATTGACAAAGCGTCAATTCATGAGGTGCAAAAACGCATAATGAGCATCACCGGTGCATGATGGGTAAATATTTCCCCAAGGCAAAGCCGGCTGTCTAGGAAGCGTGATTCAGGCGGAGCTAACGGGAGGCGAGGCGAGATCAGGCCGCTGTCAAAGGGTTAGCTGATGTCTTTCCTGTTTTTAGTCAGAAAAATAAGACTTGTGACTTTTGAAATTTCACAATTGAAGGATTAAGAGGAAACTTTTGGTTTTGAAGTGGAAAAAAAAATACTTCAGGTCATGTGACCGGTGCGCTCCTCACCAACCAGCTCTGTCACTCACCATAAAGTAAATGACATGACTTTATTTCAGTTGTTTTATAAAGGAAGACTTATTATTTAAATAAACAATACATGATCACATGATTTTGGACCGTTTTAACTATCTGGCAGATGTTACACAGCTGTCCCAGATAAAATAGTTCCCAGCTGAATTTATTTAAGCAGATTTCAGTCTCGGCTCCAGATGCCAGTACTGGGTACTTGTAATCAAGAACATTGATAACCAATATTTGACGCTGATTCAAGGCCTTGGTGTGAACATTTAGACGATCACAGACTCCTACACAAAGTTAAAGTAAGGGTACGTGCCTTATTTCAAAAAGATATTGTTGCTACCCCTAATATTACTGTTTATTGGAATCGTTTCACAGATCATATTGATTGGAAAAAAACTTGGATGCTTCCTAACAAATTTTTAATCACAAATAAGGTGAAGGAGGTCTCTTACAAAATCATACATAAATATTATCCTGCTAGCCTTTACATGCAGAAATTAAAAAAGGACATTAATACAAACTGTTCCTTCTGTAATTTACATCCAGAAACAGTTGTTCATTTATTCTGGCTTTGCTCTCATTTTGAAAAAACTATGGGCAGATATTAGCACATTTATTATTGACTCTTTTGCTATAGATTTTAATTTACATTGGGAAAATGTTGTTTTTGGTTTCCATAGTTTCCCTAAGAAAGAAGGAAAATGTTACTTTTTGATAAATCTGTTTTTATTTCTTGCCAAATTTCATATTCATGAGAGTAAATTTTCAAAGAAAATCCCTTGCTTTTTTGTTTTCCAGAAAGAAATGGAACTTTACCTGAAATTAATCCTAAAATCAACAAATGAAAAGGCTATTAAAACCGTAGACTTGTATTATATGTTTAATCTTCTTGAATAACAAACATCACCCCTGGCACATTTTTATATTTTATATATATATTTTCTATATTTTATTTGTATACTGTTCTTGTATACTGTTTTGTGATAATTCTTTTAAATAAAGTAAAAAAAAAAAAAAAAAAAGTTAAAGTAATGTTTCTTCTATCTCCAGTCTTTAATTTATTAAGAAATAAGTAAAATAACAAGAATCGATGTTGTAACCTCCCGACTGACGACCTGTTCGGTGATCACAAAAATAACCAGAGCCATAAGAGTAGTAAAAGTTATTTAAAAAAAAAAAGCTATAAATATCACCCTGGATATTTTCCCTGACTGATAATTGATTGATCCATGTCTCTCATCATTTCACCCCCCCCTTGCCTCCTACATGTGTCCTTTTAAGCTAAAGATGGCCTGTGTTTGGTTCCTCGATGTTTCCCTCCTAACTGGTCCGACTGGGCTGCACAGCATTGTAAAACACAAATACTTCTAGTCCGACTGATCGTTGCTGACGAGCCGAAGGTCTCGCCCACCTCGTATTTCCTCGGGTACCACGTCCAGCGGTGGGGGGGGGGGTCTCCTGTTACCGGTGGACCATAATCCTGGTGTTTTCCTCGTCTCTGCAGCTGGTTCTGTTCGGCCTCAGCAACCAGATGGTGGTGACGTTCAAGGAGGAGAACACCATGACCTTCAAGCATCTCTTCCTCAAAGACTACGACGAGTCCCTGGACGACTCCTTCTCCGTCTACACGCAGGAGGACGTCTACGACCACATCTTTTATGCCGTGGACAAGGTCAGATTATCCTTTTTAGAAGTGCAGTTTACGATAAATGAGACATCAGAGGAGCAACAACAATGTGAAGCCTTATACGTGTAACGTAACACACCTGGCCACACGGGGGCGTATTAATCTGTGTTGATGATACTGTGGCACATATCTTAATATCAATTTGTCCCACCGGAGTTGAACAGAGCTTGAGCTTTCTACTGATATGCTGCCCCCATGTGGTCAGACATGGTATTTCTGGAGTAGTATTTTTATTTTTGTATTATTTTCTTACAAAAACATCACCAAAATGCAGAGATAGTTTGTGATCATACCATAAAGAACCACATTTCTTTTTGTGCGCTACAAAAATAAGCAGCGTACTTTCAAACAGGCCTTTCAGTTTGGATGTTTCTCACAGCGAAACTTGAAAAGTTTAAAATCCTCCAACTTTTGACGATTCTCCTCCATCCGGCATTAGAAGTACCAAACTGCCAAAATGGTTACATAAAGTGATAAGTATGGAGTTTAGAGAAGGTTTGTTAGTGTACATAACCCGTTGATGATATTGGAAGAGGAAATTATTGATTGATTGAATTGTTTATTTCGAACACATAAGGAAAAAAATATAAAATGTTAAAACAAATTCAAAACCTACAGAAAAAAAGCAACAACAACAAAAACGTAATACAAACAGGGGGAAAAAAACAGTGTCTGAAAAGGAGAAGGTAGAAGTAAAACTTATTTAACCCTGACCCTTTGTTACCTCTATTATAAATGAAACATAAATATTAATAATAAATAGCTGCTAATTTACCTATTAGGCTACCGATTTTCCCATTGGTTGAGCCTTTGCACCTAACCAGCTAACAAACACAATCTTTCCTTAACATTGTGATTTTTTCTTTTTTTTTGTTTTGTTTTTTTTTTTGCGGTTACAGCCGATAAAGTTACGTCTGGTATTTTTGGAGATAGTTGGAGATATTAAACTATTAAATCAGTTTTTCTCTCAAATTGGACAATGTTTGACATTTTAACACGGGAATCGTTGGAACTTGAGCATCATCATTCCCCCGGTGGTCAGTCGATGAACTGCAGCTTTTCTGCATCAGTTGCTTCAACCTGAAAATTCAAATGTTGTTGCTAAATGGAGACCTTGTTTTTTATATTATAAATATATATTATAATATTTTTCTTCTCCTGCAAAGTCAGACTTGTGAACACGGGTGTCGTTGGAGCTTATGATTTAATGTACTTTATTTATTCAGCACTTTACAAAAGCCTTTTGGTGTGCCAAAGTGCTTTACAGCAAGTCATAAAAAGAGGATAAATAAGAAGAATCAAAAACAATAAAATACAACAAAATCCAAGAAGATAAAAGTGTCATCACACTACTGGGTGTTAAAAGCCATCTTTAATAGTTTGGTTTTTAGCCTAGATTTAGCCTGGGGGTGGGGGGGCACGGAAAAGCTTGGCTCACTTTTGGAGCCAGCACCTAGTTGATACTTCTCCGATGGCGACCGTTTGGAAAGCTTTTTAAGTACATGATAATAATAATAATAAACCTTCAGCATCAGCTCCCTCTGTAATATAGAAAGTGATTTAACAGGAGCTTTAGATGTGTTTTTTCCGACTAGGAGCGACAGACACATTAGTTTGTTGGATCACTTTTGCCAGATAACCGAAAGATAAACGGTGCCGACTATTCCTAATGACTGTAATCTCCTCCTGCCTTCAGTACCTGACGTTGCCGGAGACCACGGTGGGACGCTACGCGTACGTCTACGACGTGGGCGTGAACGGCAGCGCGCTCTCCCTCTGCCAGCAGTTCTACAAGAAGGGCCGCATCGACCCGGCCAACGACACCTTCAGCATCGACCCCCGCGTCATCTCAGGTGCGTACCCGCGTACCCGCGTACCTGCGTACCTGCGTACCCGCGTACCCGCGTACCCGCGTACCCGCGTACCTGCGTACCTGCGTACCTGCGTACCTGCGTACCTGCGTACCTGCGTACCTGCGTACCTGCGTACCTGCGTACCTGCGTACCCGCGTACCCGCGTACCCGCGTACCCGCGTACCCGCGTACCCGCGTACCCGCGCTGGGCGGAGGAGGAGGAGAACGAGGACGGTCGGCACCGGGCCACCGTAGTTGGTCTCGGTGATGAGACCAACTACGGTCTCAAAACTGGACACATTTCCCTCCAGAGCCCTAAAGGGAGGAGCTATCGGGGAGCTAGCGCTCTGGGTTTAGTTTTGTTTCAGATATCAACAGATGTGATGTCATCCAGAAATCGCTTACCCTACCTTTTAAGTGAATCTGCTGCAGGGAAAAATAACATCCTTATCATTACAAGTTGAATATTTTACACCCTAACTAAGCCTGGGCGATAAACCGAAAATGTACCGTTACCGACATTCATTGCGATGACCGACGTCAATTTTCCAATTGTCGGTAAATTTGTGTTTTGATTTAAAAAAAGAAAAGAAAAAAGAAAATGAACATCTTTTTATGGAGCTAGAACAGTCTCATAATTCGCAAATGCACACACCGTTTCACAAATGCACAGGACAAAATTCACAAATGCACAGGACAAAATTCACAAATGCACACACCGATTCGCAAACGTGGGGTGCGCTCTTATGATTGGCTGAAACAAAGGAAGATATCTGATTGGTTGTGCAAATACGTGTTTAAAAAAAACGTATTTGTGGATCGAGTCACGTCAGGGGAGTCTCAAAAGTCAAACGCAAATCCAGCGCAGCTCACAGACAAAAAAAAACGTTTGTAAATCAGATTATATTTGTGTGTGCATCAAAAATACATTTGTATATCTTGTCCTACGCACGTGTGAATTGTTCTGTGTATTTGTGAAACTTGTCCTGTGCATTTGTGAAACGGTGTGTGCATTTGCGAATTATGAGACTGTTCTAGCTCCATATCTTTTTGTCTATTTTGACTGCGTGCTGATAGCCTAGTTTCATTCCCCTTTAAGACAGCGTGTCTGTAATCACGTGACTCCTCCATCCAGTCTGAACCAGAAGGGAAACCCTAGAAAATGACTGATGCTTCAAACGAAGATCCGGCTGACCAAATAACACGGTTCTCAAGTCTCACGCATTGAACTTGAGACTCACGAATTTCAACTCAGAGCAGCCGCATCGAGCTACCGACCAATCAGCAAATCAGAAAATAGATTTTTCTTGTTGCCGGGTAAAGTCTGAGTTTCAGCTTCAAGCGTTCCATGAATGCTCAGTTGAGGTCAACTAAATTAAAACACTAATCACTCTTAAACACAGAAACACAAACCACCACCATTCAGGGGGCCGATTTGGGGCTCAATGTGTCTCTTTATTTAATTTTTTTTTTGTTTGTTGTGAGCAGAATGAGACCACTGCTGTCATCAATAATAATAATAATAATAGCACGCAGACAAATTATTTAATATAGCTTGAAGAGTTTAAAATCTCCAACGTTTGATGATTCTCAACCATCCAGCGTTAAAAGTTCCAAACTCTCAAAATGGTTACATCAAGAGATAAGTAAAGAGTTTAGAAAAGGTCTGTTAGCGGACATAACCTGCTGATGATGACACTGTTGAAAGGAGGAAATTATTGTGTTTTTTTTATTTTTGTTTGCAGTTACAGCCAATAAAGTAACTTCTGATATTTTTGGAGATAGTTGGAGATATTAAACCATTAAATCAATGGTTCTTTTTTTTTTAATTAAAAAAAAAAAAAAGTTTTTTTGATTTTTTCTTTCAAGTTGGACAAAGTTGGACCACTGCTGTCGTCAATAATAATAATAATAATAATAATAATAATGAATACAGCACAAAGACAAATTATTTAATAAATCCTGAATATTGTGAATAGACAACGGCCACTACAGTGTTTTTCTTTGTTATAGAATAAATAAATAAAACGGTCTATTTGATAAATTAGTTCCTTCTGAAGAAGGTCGATGGGACACTGGGAGGATTTAAACGGCTCATGAAAGTAATAACAAAAGGTGCATCATACCGTCGCGTTAATCGTGCATTTATCGTTATCGAAGTAAAACTGCCCAATTTATCGTGATATTGATTCGAGGTCATATCGCCCAGCCCTGATCATAACATGCAACAATAATCACGCTTTGTCCTCTAAGGACTTAACGTAGTCCTGTAAATGCAGAACTCTGCACTGATACTTCAAACTGAGTTCATTAAACTGTTCTGCTTCAATTTCAAGTTCCTTCTCTTTTTTTTGAGACTTCCTTTGACATTTAAAACTGAGCATTTTTAATCAACTGTTGACATTTCATGTTTTCCAAACCCGTAAGCAGGTTAGCGCTCGCTGGGAGGCCACCGTAAGCAGGTTATTGATCCTCCGTTCACGGTTATTGATCCTCCGCTCAGTCGTGCTCCGGCCTTCACGTACCAGAGGTCGCTCTCATGGAAACACGTCCAGCCCGTCGGTTTTATCATAAATAAGTCCTGTAAACATCTGCTGAGCAAAACGCAGCCGTAAGCAAATAAATGAGAACATAGATAGTTAGAATATCAGCAGAATTATTGATCATTCAGTGAATGTTCCCAACTACACTGCAGTGTGTTTTTCCTTTTTTAGACATTTGTATTGGTTTTACATTAAGCAATATACATGTTTACAGTGTTACAGGTTATAGAGAATACAAGCATAGTATGGCTGTAATATTCAAATACTTACAAGCAGTACTGGAGTTGAGGGGGGATTAGAGGGGGTTGGCATCCACTCTGAAATAAAAACGGTCCAAATCATCCCCTCTTTCCATCCCTTATGTCATTTCATCAATGAATGTGGTTTTACTGCTATTTCAACATTTAGAGTCATCACCAGAGAAATAACACCAGAAAAATAACTTATTTGACAATTTTCACCTGTTTCAAGTAAATCTTCACTTGAAATAAGTAGAAAAATCTGCCAGTGGGACAAGATTTATCTTCTTATTACAAGCAAAAAAATCTTGTTCCACTGGCAGATTTTTCTACTTATTTCAAGTGAAAATCTACTTGAAACAGGTGAAAATTGTTGTTTTTTCCAGTGATGAGTCTTGTTTTAAGTGTAATAAGATTTTTTTTTTACTAAAATGAGACATTTTAACTAGAAATAGGACAAATATTCTTGTTAAGATTTTGAGTTTTTGCAGTGATCCATTTTACTTATACTGTGAAGGACAGAGTCATATTGATAAGTTCAGAAAACAGTTTTTTATTGTTGTGTTTTGATGTATTTGATGTAAGCCCAGTGGATATTTAAAGCTTACAGAAGGCTGCATTTAACTGCTGCTATGTCATTCCTGCAGTATTTCTGCAGGTGATTTGGTCACTGCTATTATTTGTAATATATTATATTATTTGTAATCAGCACAAATTATCTGAACAGTTTTAAGACGAAGCGGCATCACATGAAGCCCACATGGATCTCAGCATTTATTTTTTACGATGAGCTCATTGAGAAACGGTGAGAAATGTATGGAACTAGAACAGTCTCATAATTCACAAATGCACAGGACAAGTTTTACAAATGCACAGACCGATTTGCAAATGCACACACTGGTTGAATGGCCCAACAAACCATCTCTGATCACTGTTTTCTTTACCGGGATCACAAGAAAATCAGAACAGTGATCTCCTCTCCATCCTGTTTATTTATCTTTTATCTCCTGTTGCTGTTTATCTATCTTTACTCCATCAACTCGAAATATTAATCACTTTTCTAAGCGAACAGCGCTAACGCAGTTGAAACAGCAGGTGTATCCGCCCCTTTAATCTGATTGGTTTACGTGTAAATCGTCCCCCACGTGGGGTGCGCTCTTATGATTGGCTGAAACAAAGGAAGACATCTGATTGGTTGCAGATCCTTCCGTGTTAATAAAACCGTATTTGTGGATCGAGTCACGTCAGGGGAGTCTCAAAAGTCACACACAAATCCAGCGCAGCTCACAGACAAAAAAACGTTTGTAAATCAGGTTATATTTGTGTGTGCATCAAAAATACATTTGTATATCTTGTCCTACGCGCGTGTGAATTGTTCTGTGCATTTGCAAATCGGTCTGTGCATTTGTGAATCTTGTCCTGTGCATTTGTGAATCTTGTCCTGTGCATTTGTGAATCTTGTCCTGTGCATTTGTGAATCTTGTCCTGTGCATTTGTGAATTATGAGACTGTTCTAGCTCCATAGAAATGATCTTCAGCTGAAGTGAAAGCGACTGGAGCTGACGTGTCTCCGCTCGCTGTTCCCCGTCCTCAGATTGCGTGGGCGTGAACCCGATGACGGCCCCCCTGATGACCGTTCCCCCGATGGCCGCCCCCCCGGACCCGCTCACCAGCTACAAGAACTTCACGCTCAAGTTCCACAAGTAAGGCTTCCTTTCTCACGCCGCTTCGTTTGGCCTCCGCCGGTGAGGTTATCTCTGCGGGACGGTATCTGATGATGCCACTCAGCAAGTCACTTATCTGACACACACACACACACACACACACATACAGTTGCACACACACACACACAGAGGAATACAGAGTCTCATCTCTTGCACTTTCTGGTCATTTCTTGTCGCGTCGGTTTAAAAAAAAAAACAACAAAAAACAAATCTTTTCCTGTGTTTTTGTGTTTCTTCCGTCAAGACTGATCAACGTTACCATCCAGTTCCAGCTGAAGGCGATCAACATCCAGAGCATCATCAACAACGAGATTCCCGACTGCTACACGTTTTATATAACGGTAGGTTTCAAGTTTTTAACCCTCTAAGCGCCAAAAGGCGCAAAATTGAGACAAGATAACAAACTGGTACCCCTTTTCCACCAAACCAGTTCCAGTGCTGGTTCTGGTTCACAACTCAACTTGAGAACCAGCTGAGAACCAGTTTGCTTTTCCACAGCTCGGGTGCTAAGAGGAGCCATGTCAGTTACGTCTCTGCAAACGTCAGTTACGTCTCTGCGTTTGCGTGAAAGTTGCAGCAACATCCAGGTATCTGCTCTAACAGGACTTGGTCCTCGTGGCTCCTCCGTGGACACATCTCTAAAAGACAGGTTGTCTCCTCCTCCCATGGTGCTTTGCTGCATCCAGATTCTTATTTGAAAATGTCTCCGTCTCCCAGTTTTGCTAAAGAGGGAATGCGCATGGCGTCACAGATGCGACTTCACAGCAGGTTTCGCCCACTGTCGGAAAGACTGAGTGTCGGAAAGACTGAGTGTCGGAAAGACTGAGTGTCGGAAAGACTGAGTGTCGGAAAGACTGAGTGTCGGAAAGACTGAGTGTCGGAAAGACTGAGTGTCGGAAAGACTGAGTGTCGGAAAGACTGAGTGTCGGAAAGACTGAGTGTCGGAAAGACTGAGTGTCGGAAAGACTGAGTGTCGGAAAGACTGAGTGTCGGAAAGACTGAGTGTCGGAAAGACTGAGTGTCGGAAAGACTGAGTGTCGGAAAGACTGAGTGTCGGAAAGACTGAGTGTCGGAAAGACTGAGTGTCGGAAAGACTGAGTGTCGGAAAGACTGAGTGTCGGAAAGACTGAGTGTCGGAAAGACTGAGTGTCGGAAAGACTGAGTGTCGGAAAGACTGAGTGTCGGAAAGACTGAGTGTCGGAAAGACTGAGTGTCGGAAAGACCGAGTGTCGGAAAGACCGAGTGTCGGAAAGACCGAGTGTCGGAAAGACCGAGTGTCGGAAAGACCGAGTGTCGGAAAGACCGAGTGTCGGAAAGACCGAGTGTCGGCGTAAACTTTCAGTTTGAGCAACAGGAAAACATCTAAAATGGGAAAGAGCTGTTGTGCGATCGACTGTACTCATAGATTCAGCAAGAAATCGGAGTTATCGTTTACAGACTGCAGAAAAATAAGCTTAAGAGAGACAAATGGATCGCTGCAATTCACAGAAACAACTGGATTCCAGGCACCGAAACGTGGATTTGGTGGTTCCCCTTTTTATATCAGGTAATGTTGGATTTTTGGGTAGCTAACGTTAAACGGTCAAATCATAAAGTTCGGTGTCCTCATCACTTTAATTTCTACAACAAATCCTGCCTTGAAGTCGGACCAAGCATCAAGACTTTTGTACGCCTTCAAGCTTTGCTTCGTGTATTTCCCCGGCGTAAAAATTAAGTTCATATAAATATCAGGAAACTGGATTCGTGGCCAAATATTAATGTCCATGGACCACTGGTTCTTGGTAACTGTACCAAATATTAATGTCCATGGACCACTGGTTCTTGGTAACTGTACCAAATATTAATGTCCATGGACCACTGGTTCTTGGTAACTGTACCAAATATTAATGTCCATGGACCACTGGTTCTTGGTAACTGTACCAAATATTAATGTCCATGGACCACTGGTTCTTGGGGTAACTGTACGGGTCACTGTCAAGTCCAACTGACCCGGAGCCAGATCTCGTTACCACTTCCCACAAAAACATGTGCTCCTTCAATCCTAATGTCGGTCGCCCATAAGTGAATCGAGTTTGACGGACAGAAAACGCACGAAAACGTCAGTAGAAGAAGTCGCGTAATTGCCGACTCCGGTTGTGATCGGGAAAAGTAAGTGGCGATGCGATGCGTCCGTCTGCAACTTTCAGCAACAGGCCGCCAGCCTGAAATTCACTTTGCTGCGTCTGACACCTGAACCTTCTTGTGACACGCCGCCCCCTTGTGGTCAGACGTGGTATTACTACATAGAGAGGCTTTGAATCTATTTTCATGTCCTGATGATGAAAGCTTCACGTGACGAGTTCTTATTCTCTCTTCCAGATCGCTCTGGACAACAAGGCTCACAGTGGGAAGGTGAAGATCTGGCTGGAGAACGAGGCCAAAATCAAGGACTGCAAAGACCCGAGTGTCTCCGGACACGGTGAGAGCAACTTCCTTTACCGCCGTTTGTTCTGTATGTGAGGGGGGAGGGGGGGGACAGGCGTTGACCCGTCCTCCTCCGGACCATAAAACTCCGAGGCCCGGCCCTGGATTAATAAAAACCATAATGTATCAAATAAATATAAAAAATGTTTAATAATAGTTTATTAAACACAGTTTTGCAAAGAAAAATAACAAAAATATATTAAAATAATACAAAATTAAAAGGCCAATCTTTTTATTCTTGCAGCCGTGCAGTGTTTTGTTGGACTGCATATTGTCCAAATGTGTTTAAAAATAACAAATTTGGATAAAACAGCACTGTTTCACACTAAATTACATATTTTTATTACATTAAAAAGTATAATCACGAAAGGAACTTTCTTTTAGGGGATGGAACTAAAGAAATAAACTGTTGTTTTTGGTAGGAACCATTTTCTGGTGGCATTTAGCTTCTGCTAGCCAATAAAAAAATAAACAGTAAATGGAGTTATGACCAGAAAGCATCAAATATAGGAGCTGATGTAGACCATAATTTGATTATGTGACGTTTTTTTAAATATTATTATTGTCACACAAAAAAACATAAAAAAAATATGAGTAAAAAGTGTTAGCGCTGGTTCGGAAGAGTTACAAACATGTGCAATGATCACAGATGAATGAAAAACAAACTTTTCCTCCCTGCTTTTGATTAGTTTTAGTGGATTTTGGCAACATTTTATTTCAAACTTATTCAAATTTTTAAATATTTCATTGTATTCGTGTATTTTGTACTCATCTAAGTCTATTTATTTTATCTTTGTAATATATTTACGGGACTGTCTCAGAAAATTAGAATATTGTGATAAAGTTCTTTATTTTCTGTAATAAAATTAAAAAAAAACAAAAATGTCATACATTCTGGATTCATTACAAATCAACTGAAATATTGCAAGCATTTTATTATTTTAATATTTCTGATTATGGCTTACAGTTTAAGATTAAGATTCCCAGAATTTTTTGAGATAGGATATTTGAGTTTTCCTAAGCTGTAAGACATGATCAGCAATATTAAAATAATAAAAGGTTTGCAATATTTCAGTTGATTTGTAATGAATCCAGAATGTATGATGTTTTTGTTTTTGTAATTGCATTACAGAAAATCACAATATTCTAATTTTCTGAGACAGTCTTGTATATATTATTCAGCTGTTTTTAAAGCGTACACCAATTTGGTCACCCTTGGTTGTTTCAAACTGCTCTATAAATAAAGTTTGAGTTGAGGGTGAAGCGTGGAACCCGGCGACGGCGAGCGCCAGGCGTCGACATGATGAGTTTTCACCGTTTCCCCCCAGCGGAGAACTACGCCCGCGTGGCCTTCGACGTGGCGGTGGCGCTGGTCTGCCTGCTGTCCCTGCTGCTCTGCGGCCGCTCCATCCTGCGAGGAATCCTGCTGGAGCAGGTAAGAATCCCCCCCACGTCCGTCAGAGCGGCACCGAGGCGGAGACCTAGGGGGGTTGAGTTGAGTTGAGGGGGGATGAAGGAGGATGGCACCCCCCTGATATAAAAACGCTCAAAATCATCCCCCCTGTAAAACTGCCATCCCTCCTTTCCATCCCTTATGTCATTTCATCAATGAATGTGGTTTTACTGCTATTTCAACATTTAGAGTCATCACCAGAAAAATAACTTATTTGACAATTTTCACCTGTTTCAAGTAAATTTTCACTTGAAATAAGTAGAAAAATCTGCCAGTGGGACAGGATTTATCTTCTCATTACAAGCAAAAAAATCTTGTTCCACAAGCAGATTTTTCTACTTATTTCAAGTGAAAATCTACTTGAAACAGGTGAAAATTGTTGTTTTTTCCAGTGATGAGTCTTGTTTTAAGTGTAATGAGATTTTTTTACTAAAATTAGACATTTTAACTAGAAATAAGACTAATATTCTTGTTAAGATTGTGAGTTTTTGCAGTGATCATTTTACTTATCCTGTGAAGGACAGAGTCATATTGATAAGTTCAGAAAAGTGTTTTTTATTGTTGTGTTTTGATGTATTTGATGTAAGCCCAGTGGATATTTAAAGCTTACAGAAGGCTGCATTTAACTGCTGCTATGTCATTCCTGCAGTATTTCTGCAGGTGTTTTGGTCAGTGCTATTATTTGTTATATAATGTTATTTGTAATCAGCACAAATTATCTGTCCCCATATGATAAAATCCACCATCCCCCCTGATTTTATTTTACAACTCCAGGACTGTCTAACCCCCTCCGTTTCTCTCCTCAGGAGTACGTCCGCTACTTCAGGGAGAACCTGGGCCGTAAGGTGGTCTGGGGCGACCGGCTGGAGTTCATCAACGGCTGGTACATCCTCCTCATCATCAGCGACATCTTCACCGTCACCGGCAGCGTCATCAAGATCGGCATCGAGTCCAAGGTCCGATTCCCGCCAGGTGTTTCTCCCGAACCTCAAACCCCCGCAGGTCCTCACCCGTTCTCTTCTCCCGGCAGACGCTGTCCTCGTATGACCTGTGTGGGATCCTGCTGGGAACCTCCACGCTGCTGGTGTGGGTGGGCGTCATCCGCTACCTCACCTTCTTCCAGAAGTACAACGTAAGACGCTGCTGCTCCTCGCTCCTGGTTCATGCTGCCGCTGAGAACGTCTGTCTTATGGAGCTAGAACAGTCTTATAATTCGCAAATGCACACACCGATTCACAAATGCACAGGACAAAATTCACAAATGCACACACCGATTCGCAAATGCACACACCGTTTCACAAATGCACAGGACAAAATTCGCAAATGCACACACCGATTCACAAATGCACACACCGATTCACAAATGCACAGGACAAAATTCCCAAATGCACACACCGATCCGCAAATGCACACATAGTTTCACAAATGCACACACAGTTTCACAAATGCACAGGACAAGTTTTACAAATGCACACACCGATTCACAAATGCACACACCGATTCACAAATGCACACACCGATTCACAAATGCACACGCCGATTCACAAATGCACACACCGATTCACAAATGCACACATAGTTTCACAAATGCACACACCGATTCACAAATGCACAGAACAATTCACACGCGCGTAGGACAAGATATACAAATGTATTTTTGATGCGCACACAAATATAACCTGATTTTCAAACGTTTTTTTGTCTGTGAGCTGTGCTGGATTTGCGTGTGACTTTTGAGACTCCCCTGACGTGACTCGATCCACAAATAGTTTTTTTTTTTAACACGGAAGGATCTGCAACCAATCAGATGTCTTCCTTTGTTTTAGACAATCATATGAGCGCAGCCCACGTGGGGGACGATTTACTCTAAACCAATCAGATTAAAGGGGCGGATACACCTGCTGTTTGAGCTGCGTTCGCCTCGTTCGCTTAGACTGTCCTGTGCATTTGTGAAACGGTGTGTGCATTTGCGAATTATGAGACTGTCTAACACGCTCCGTCTCCCACCGCAGATCCTCATCATCACCCTCCGGGCGGCGTTCCCCAACGTGATCCGCTTCTGCTGCTGCGTCGCCGTCATCTACCTGGGCTACTGCTTCTGCGGCTGGATCGTCCTCGGCCCGTACCACGTCAAGGTGAGGGCTGTATTGGGATTGGGTCCCGCCGGATCCCGCGGGACTAGGGGTGTAACGATAACAACTAAAGCCATAATCAGCAATATTAAAATAATAAAAGGCTTGAAATATTTCAGTTGATTTGTAATGAATCCAGAATGGATGACATTTTTGCATTACAGAAAATAAAGAACTTTATAACAATATTCTAATTTTCTGAGACAGTCCTGTATAGACCTATTTTTGTTTATGTATCAGGGATCAAAATAATACATTTTCATCTTCACTTACTCCCACACAACGACTCCTCTGGAGTCGGTGAAACCGCCTCACTCACCTCCGTTCCACCTCCGTTCCTCCTCCCCAGTTCCGCTCTCTGTCCATGGTGTCGGAGTGCCTGTTCTCCCTGATCAACGGGGACGACATGTTCGTGACGTTTGCGGGGATGCAGGCGAGCAGCCCGCTGGTGTGGCTGTTCAGCCAGGTGTACCTGTACACCTTCATCTCCCTCTTCATCTACATGGTGCTGTCTCTGTTCATCGCCCTGATCACCGGGGCCTACGAGACCATCAAGGTACGGCCGGCTCCTGCACCATGAGAGACGGGGAAACAAAAACCTTCCTAACGCCTTCTGATTGGTTCCCGCAGCATCAAACCCACGAACCGCTGCACATCACGGACCTGCACGCCTTCATCGCCGAGTGCACGGACGCGCCGAGCTCGGGGAAGTTCAGGGGTCTGGAGACGTCGCCCTGCTCCGTCTTCTGCTGCTGCGACAGGTGAGCGACGCCACGGCCCTGGAGAAGGATTATCTCTTTCTGAGGAAGTAAATGTTGTTTTCTTTAGTCTTTTTTTTAAATGAACACTTCAGCTCAGTGCCTGAGATGGATTGTACGGAAGAGTATTAGGGCCAGGCAGGAGAAAAATAAAAAAAAAATTTTAGAGGAGGAAGATTTTATTTATTTTTTTCATTATGCACTTTGAGAAAAAAGTCGAAATGTCGAGATTAATGTGGAAGTAGAATTTCGAGAAAAAAGGCGAAATGTTGATGGAAAAAAGGCGAAATTTTGTGAATAAAGTCAACTTTCTCAGACTATAACAAACATATGCAGCTGCATAACTTCCTTAACGTTCCACTCCAAGGATGTAAGTTAGTTAGTTAGTTAGTTAGTTAGTTAGTTAGTTAGTTAGTTAGTTAGTTCCGGCTGCTGCTGCAGAGCTGTCAGTCTCTCTCCTAAATGGATTTGATGAGCCAGAGGAGACATTTTGACTTTATTCACCAAATTGTATTACAACTTTTTTCTCGAGATTTTATTCACGAAATTTCGACTTTTTTCTCAAAATTGTATTTCAACATTAATCTCGACATTTCGACTTTTTTCTCGACATTTCGACTTTTTTCTCGAAGTGCACAATAAAAAAAAATCTTCCTCTGAAATATTTTTTTCTCCTGCATGGCCCTAATACTCTTCGTAGGATTGACTCCGTGTATCCAGAGGTTTATTACAAACTGCAGGGCCTCGACCCGTCAAAGTGAAATGTACTCTCGAGTGTGACGGCCTTCTTTGTAGACCAGAACTTTGGAGAACTTGGGAACGCTGGTAAGAATCAGATCCGATGGCTCGAGAACATAGATGGATGGACTTCACCGATGCCAAGCTGAGAAAACTAAAACCTTCATATATAAAGTTCAGGAAGGTCTTTTTCTGAACGTATCTGGGTCAGATCTGGATCCTACTCTGATCTTGGCTTTATCCACTTTTATTTACAAGGCTTGGACCACCGCCCTCTTACATTTGTTACTTGATCACACGGAGGAGTGTTGATTCTTGTGATATTATTCTTGCAATAATCTGTTGCCACACTGAGCTGGAAAGGAGGCTTTAGTCTTCTCTGTCCCTTCTGTGGGGAACCAGTTGCAAAAGGACTTGAAACTACGGGAACTTATCTCTCTGAGTGACTTTAGATCCAGACTGAGAGCACGTGAGATTAACCTGTGACTGTTTTATCTCATTTATATGTCATTTTACTTTTTTGAAACTGTAACTTTTTGCTGCCAGGACTCCTTAGAAAAAGAGGTTTATAATTTAAATTCCTAGATAAATAAAGGTTAAATAAATTATATAGTTAAATAAATCTCTTAACCCTTGTGCTGTCTTTGGGTCAAGGAGGAAGGAAGGGAAGAATGAAGGAAAAAAAGAAAGAAGGAAGGAAGACAGAAAAGAAGGAAGGAAGGGAGGAAAGAAGGGAGAAAAGAAGGAAGGAAGGGAGGGAGGAAAGAAGGAAGGAAGGGAGGGAGGAAAGAAGGAAGGAAGGGAGAAAAGAGGGAGGGAGGAAAGAAGGAAGGAAGAGAGGAAAGAAGGAAGGAAGGGAGAAAGGAGGGAGGGAGGAAAGAAGGAAGGAAGAGAGGAAAGAAGGAAGGAAGGGAGAAAGGAGGAAGGGATGGAGAAAAGGAGGAAGGGATGGAGAAAAGAAGGAAGGAAGGAAAGGAGAAAACAAGGAAAGAATGTACGAGGGGAGAAAAGAGGAAGGGAATGAGGAAGGAGAGAGCAGGAGGAAAGAAGGACAGGAGAATTAGGTCATTTTGACCCAAAGACAGTACAAGGGTTAACGGATCAGAAACCACCTCAGTCCATGTCACAGTGATCCGCTGAACCTTTGAACGCCACGATAAGCAGATCTTCAGTCACTTCTGCAACATCTGGACGGGTTTTAATTGCTAAAGTGAAAACAGATGTTTTAAAACTGATTATAACGTTAGACTCTTCCTCCTCCTCCTCCTCCAGAACCACGACGTATGAAGACGTCCTGCTGGTGAACTGAGCCTGACGACAGACGACAGCTGACCGTGGAGGCCCCGCCCCCTCCCAGTGACCACGCCCCCTCCCTGTGGCCACGCCCCCTGCGTATCAGCTGTGTATCTGGGTCAAACGGGACTCGTCTGCAGGGGCAGCTCCATCTTTCAGGGCCCGGACCCCCCGCGGGGGAAACTGTGGACGGATTAAGGGCTGGACCTTTTCCTCTCCACGATCAGGACGTTGATCATGTTTTTATTGCTGTTTAGAACGAGTACAGTATTGTTTTTCTTATTATTTATTGGTGTCACTGCTGAACCAGCAGCACAGAGACCAAGTTCTTTCATGAGAACTGCAAGCTTTGTTGTTTTTATGTCGTTTTATCTGTGTTTTCCTTTTATAGTCTCTAAGATTACCACATTTTTCCCACTTTTGTTTTATAAAGATTTTCTTTTTACTTGAAAAAGAAAATGATGGGACTCTCTTCTGACCACATGGGGGCCATCATGCAGATCTGCTGTATTTTTATGGTAATAGGGGCTTTTTGCTCCTGTGTGAGTCGTCACTTAAAGCCCACGCCCCGCTTCGGTACGTTTGGTACCGGGGAACGGGTGAGGTACCGGACCAGAAGTGTTTTTTTTTTTTTACTAAAAACAGTGATTTTAATAGAATAAGGAAAGTAAACGTTACAGAAAACAGGACCTCAGAGTTAAAAATGCCCCACCCCTCTCCGTTCAGGGACAGAACAAACATCTGACTCGTCCCACGAAGACGAGGGAAGACTCAAGAACCGGGACGGGATGCCGACCCGTCCTGGAGCATCGCTCATTTTCAGCTCGTCTGCTGCTTTTTTTAGGATAATTTAGGATAATGTTTACCTTTTTCATACCGCATTCAACGCACAATTGTTGAAGGACTGTTGCAGTCGGCCTTCGAGGACAAATGGACAAATGTTTTATATATATATATATATATATATATATATATATATATAATTATTTATATTTATATATAATTATTTATATATATATATATAATATAATTCATATCATTTTCAGTCCAACTCACCAGTGTTTTCACATTTTTTAAGCTAAACGAGCTGGACGGTCTGAATGCCACATGTGCCAAATGTAAATGTCGTTTTAACTTTAACTAATAGTATGAGATGCATGTGTCTATATATTAGTATCATTATTATTATTGATATTGAATAGTGCCAAGTTTTGTTCATAATGCACTTTTATTGTACCTGAGAGCTGCCATTGATGTTTGAGTAGTCGTCTACTTAAACTGCCAGAAAAGAATAAATAAAAGTGTCCGAAGGTCAACTTTGACGTCACATCCCCATGTTTGCGGTCTGATCTGACCCACAGAGGTGTCAAGAGTATTAACATTCATTACTCAGGTAGAAGTATAGATACTAGAGTTTAAAAATACTCCTGTAGAAGTTGAAGTATCAACTCAAGTTTTTTACTCAAGTAAAAGTATAAAAGTACTGGTTTCAAAACTACTTAAAGTATAAAAGTAAAAGTAATGTAAGGGGGAAAAAAGCCATTAAGGACAAAAGCCATTGAAAATGAATGCATCTTAGTATAATGCAAATATATTAAAGAAGCATATCTGTGTACTATTGAGCATTAACATGTGTTTCAGAGAGCAGGAGATATGATGACTAGTTGCCTATAAGTATTGTAATGGTGCAAAAAGTCAAACTTCAGAGGCATGTTATCATTTATCCTAACCTTTATTGGAATGTACATCCAAGTTTAGTTGCAGGAATCTGAGGGAACGGATGTAAGAACAAAACTGGACAAGAACATCTGAAACAACCACAACCAAATTCACTCTATCCGGATGGAGCAATTTAACTGGATAGTTTTTATTTAAAGGCTGAAATGAAATAGAGTAACGAGGCTGTTTTTAAAATGTAAGGCCCGGCTCGGAGAGCCGGCCCCCGTCTACTGGATGGCCGGTGAGGGAACGTGGGCGTCTTTCCAGGGCCGGCTCTGCTGGTCCTGCTTCCTGGCTTCGGCCTCCGCTCCCCCCCTACACGATTCATACGCACATAGGCGAAGGGGCGGGGGGTCCGGGTCGTGGGGGGCATTGTCCCGCGTGGCCCGGCACTCCCCGCCTCACGGTTTTAACAGCAATATACCGGTAGACACTGCACATTCAACACTTAATAAATACATTTGACAAGGACACGTAGTTCGGGAGGGGGGGGGGTCGGTGTCAAATTGATACTTGGTCCTCCCCCTTCCTGTTTTTATGGCATTAATCACATGCACTCAACACCAGGGGCGGGAGGGGGTCCCACATCACCCGCGTTCCCTCGCCGGCCTGGGATGGGTGGGTCGTGATACCCGGGCCTGGCGGGGCTCACCGCGCAGCCTGGGGTGCCTTCTGGCGGCGCTGGACCCCCCCGGGGAGGGGGAAACGGTGCATGAATGTGCGTCTTTGTCGGTGAGAATGCGGTATGGAAGGGTCCTGCCATGGATGATTTGAGCCGCCATTGGCAGGACAACAAAATTTAATAATTTATCAATATTATATTATACAAAGATGGTTATTATTATTATTATTACTATTAATAATAGTAATAAAAGTGGGTGCTCCTGCCCGCGTCGGCTCCTCGCCGGGTGGGGGTCATTGGCCTGGAGGGTGAGGGCCTCCTGGCCACGTGTCCGGCCCGGACCGGGTGGCCGGGGATTGCCTGGGTCGCGGTCCGCCGCCGCGGGATCTCTGGCTGCTTCTTCCTGCTCCGTGGGGGCCCCGCCCGCAGGCCCCCTCGGCCGCGGCCTGGGGGGGGGGGGCTCGCAGGCGGTGGGTTGCCTCCCTCCTACCTCTCCCCTCTGTGGGGTTGCTGGTGGTCTGGGTTCCGGGTTCTTCCTGGTCGGCCCCTGGTCTCGTGGGTGGCGGGGTTGCTCCCCCCCCTCCCCCACTATAGATACACTTCAGGTGGAGCTTTGTTTGGTTTATTATACATACATACATACATACATACATACATACATACATACATACATACATACATACATACATACATACATACATACATACACACATAGCTACATAGACATATACACACTCACGCACACATACACACACATATAGCCACTCAGTCACATACATATACATACACACACACACGCATAGCCACGAAGACATGTACGCACGCACGCACACACATATATACACACACACACGCATGATCATATACATACATGCATACACACACATAGACATACACACTGGCTTGTTCACCTGCATGCTTGCTCTGTAGTTTTTGGGGTTAGGTAGCGGTAGCTTAGCTTAGCTGCGATCAGATCTTAAGATTTGGGTCGATTGCTGTTCGTGTTTTGGTCGGCTCCGTGTCGGTTTTGTCGGTTTCGTGTTTTGTTTGTGGTTTTTTGTTGCAGATTTCCAGTGCTTGACGTGTGTCTCCGTGTGTTCCTGCTTCCTGGATTGGCAGTGGATGTCACCCCCCCCCCAAAAAAAAAAGATCACTGGGTTTGTATGTGTATATTTATGTACGTGTATGCATATGTATGCGTATATATATATGTATATATATTAAATATAGTAATAATGCACATATATATGCCTTTGGTTTCTACTGTCATGGTATCAATCATTAATATGTGTGCAGACAAGGTAAAAACAAAAAAAAAATGTAAGGAGTAAAAAGTCGTCTGAAAAATAATTACTCCAGTGAAGTATAGATAACCAAAATTTCTACTTAAGTAAGGTAACGAAGTATTTGTACTTTGTTACTTGACACCTCTGGTCTGATCTGACCCGGTGGGTTGAGTTCTGGTGCTGATCCACCGATGGTCAGTAGATGGCATACGTGCTTCACGTGTCTCAGTGACTTCAGGGTTTATTTCTTCTTCCATTTCTGCCAGAGAGAACGTTGCCGCGGGGATTTTCAGCCTCCCGTCTCCTCTCAGAGGCGTCCAGGTTTCCGTGTTTCTGCAGAGACGCTGCGGCCCAGATCCTGCAGAAAAAGGCCCGGCTGCATTCTTGGACCTCTGATGCGATTAGCTCATTTCCTGGTCGCTGGGCTTTGGCAGCTGAAGTTGCACATCTTGGCTCTCCACCCACTTAACCTAATATCATCATCCATTATGCACCGCTCTCTCGCCGCCTCCTGCCGGAGCGTGTGAGACAGAAGGAGATGTCTGCAGTTTAATGCATCATACAAAATACGCTTTATTTTATCTCTCTGGAGTGAAATCTCTCCTGTACACTGTTGATGTTTTATGACATCATCCTCTGACTTTAATGCTCCGTAAAAGCGTCGAGGAAAGGGCTTATTTCAGGCTAATGGTCTGTCGGCGGTTGTCAGGTGCAGCTCTTTGTTGCTCTGATCTCAGTTTGAACTAAGATGCGCTCCCGTTGTTCAGCCGCCAGTCGTTGTTTGATCTTTTTGAAGTCGACAAAGCACCTCGGTTAAAAAGCCTTTCCCTTTCCTGCTTTAGTGATTCACACGGGTATGAAAACGCTGAATCAGCCCGTTTGAAGTGTCTTTGTGCGACTGTCTGTGTCTGAAAGCCATTTGAGTTATTGGGCTGTTTATAATTGAAGGATTTTTAATGCGGCCTGGTGCCACGCCCTTGTGTAACGACATTACGAAGCAATCTGAAATGGATGGGCGAGTGGGGATTTACAGGGTTTTTTTCAGAGGCCATTAGTGTGGACTTTAGTCCAGTGAAAGAAAGAACCACCTACAGTTTACATACAAACATCCAATAGTTTATTTTCAGGGCAGGAACTTTGGTTTTTGGCTCCAGACTGCAGTCGGCGGTTAATTTAAAGACACTACATGTAGTAATATCAGTTCTGGCCACGTGACGGCACGTCCTATGACATAGACCACATTAGCAGGGTATAAACCAGGCCAGACCTCCTCCTTCTCCTTGTCTCGAACCGAGCTTGTCCCTTCTCCTTTTTACATCTTACATCCAGCCTGGATCCACCTCCTGCACCATCCAGCTCCTCTGGTGTCGCTGAAGCCAGCGAGGCGGACCAGAAAGACACCGGGCCGCCATGTTACGTAGAAACACTTCATACCCCCTCCCAGGTCGTTTTCCCTCTCCTCAACTCGGCTTCGGGCACTTTGTAGCCCTTTTCCACCAAACCAGTTCTGGGCCAGTTCTGGTTCACAAGTCTTTCAACTAGGAACCAGCTGAGAACCGGTTTGTTTTTCCACAGCTGCTAAGGGGAGCCATGTCATTACGTCCATGCAAACGTCAGTTACGTCGCTGCAATTGCGTGAAAGTTGCAGCAGCAACAAGGTATTTGCATCTCTGAATGCACAACACCGGAACCTGAAGTGTGGGAGTGAGAGGGGCAGGGTAACGGCCCGGGCAGGCGGGGGAGAAGGTTCGTCCCTCAAGACTCCTCTCCCTGGCCCTGCCCCTTCTCAATCTTTCCCCGACCCTGCAGCCCAACCTGGGACTTGATGATTGGGCCGGAGCTTCAGGAGCTGCGTGCTGGCCTGCGGTCCCCACCCCCGGTCATCCCGTTGCTGCTTCCACCTGCCTGCTGTGCTGTTGCTGTCCCCGACCCCCAGTCTGGCCCTCGGGAGGAGGGTCCCCCCCTAGCATCAGGTCGTCTCCTCCTCCTCCCATGATGCTTTGCTGCATCCAGATTCATTCTTATTTGAAAATGTCTCCATCCGGTTTGGTGGAAAAGGAGTATTGGTAAAAAAAAACACACCTTGGAGTTTCATTGCCCAGCACATGTTGTTCGTCCAGTACTAATCTAAAAAACTGAGACCACCAAACATCTCCTGCCAAACACCCAATCAGTACCGAGTCACCCAGTCCCCCGGACCCCCACCAATGGAAAGGGGCTAAAAGACCCATGGACACACCTGTGGTAATGATTTGAGACATTACATAACAATTCTAATACCACATAGTCCCACTTTGTTGCCTCTCATGCTGTATGCTGCCCCCAAGTGCTAAGATGTGGTATTGCTACAAAGTGTCTTTAAAGGAGACAAAATATGGAAAATGTCAAAAGCTCTGAATAAACAGTACTGACTGCAACTCGTTCAGAGGTGAAATATCAGTATATACAATTAAATAAATCAAAATATTTCTCTACTAAAAGTCGGTGGGTCTTTGGTTTGTCCATTTTATTGGACGTGAGGCTTGCCTGGAACAGATTAGTCAGATCTCTTCAGAAGTGAAACGGCATTGATTTAGGCCCCGTTTACACGTAGCAAAAACGGTGGTGTTTTCATGCGTTTTGGCCGTTCGTTTGCATGAAAACGTCTTCACGTTTGCTTGTAAACAAAGAGAAACTGACATTTAGTCTTCAGAACGTCACATTATGCGACCAGCGTCATGTGTGCGACCTGTGCTTACAATTTGTTTGGCCACCGTCAATATTTTCTTGTATTTTACTTGTTTTATATTCTAACGTCACACTTAAAAGTAACTCCACTTCTCTGTCACTCCAAACGAAAGACTCTCATTCATCTTGGAAGTAACTGGAAGTTACTTGTGTCATTTGTTGATTTTTTTTTTTCCAGGATTCGGATTTGCTAGCATGACTTTATCTTCTCGTTACACTGCCCCCTGCAGGTTTGGAAGCTCATAGCACCTTAACAGCTATTTATGCGGGTTCGTATAAATGATGGTATTTTTCAAAACGTAGAGGGGGAAATATCAGTTTTTGTAAATACCCGGCTATGTGTAAACGTGGCCTTAATATGGGTTCAGAAAAATTATTAATGTGGTATTCAAAGTCTTAAAATACGAGCACTTGAGGTTTTCTGGGTACTGTGACGTCACAGACCCAGAACAGAGCTACTGCATCTCTGAAGTGGGTTGCACAAAACTGTGAAAAACTGGGGGGTGGAGTTTACTTTCTGACCACGCCCCCTAAAACCAGCTGCTATGAAGAAAGCTGTCAAGACGTGGCTGAAACGGGTGCTTTGGTATTGAATCTCTTAGGTATTTTGACCAAAGAATGTCGCTTTACTTTAGGACACAAAACATTTGGCTTCTTTAACCCTTGTGCTGACCCAATTCTTCTATCCTTCTTTCCTCCTGCCATGCTCTCTCCTTCCTTCTTCCTTTCCTCTTTTTCTCCTTTTTTACCCTCCTTTACTCCTTTTTCGTCCTACCTCCCTTCCGTCATTCGCTCCTTTATTACTTTCTTTGCTTTTCCTTCCTTCTTTCCTTATTTTATCCATTCCTTCCTTCTTCCCTCCCTTCTTCTTTCCTTTTCTCCCTTCTTTCCTTTCTTTCTCCCTTCTTTTCTCCCTTCCTTACTCCCTTTCCTACTTCCTTTCCTCCATTCCATCTTTTCTCCCTTCCTTTCTCCCTTTCCTACTTCCTTCCTTCCTTCTTTTCTCCTTTCTTCCTTACTTCCTTCTTTCCTCCCTTCCATCTTTTCTCCTTCCCTTACTCCCTTTCCTACTTCCTTCCTTCTTTTCTCCTTTCTTTCTTACTTCCTTCTTTCCTCCCTTCCATCTTTTCTCCCTTCCTTACTCCCTTTCCTACTTCCTTCCTTCTTTTCTCTTTTCTTCCTTACTTCCTTCTTTCCTCCCTTCCATTTTTTCTCCTTTCCTTACTCCCTTTCCTACTTCCTTCCTTCTTTTCTCCTTTCTTTCTTACTTCCTTCTTCCCTCCCTTCCATCTTTTATCCCTTCCTTACTCCCTTTCCTACTTCATTCCTTCCTTCCTTCTTTTCTCCTTTCTTCCTTACTTCCTTCTTTCCTTCATTCCTTCTTTTCTCCCTTCACCCTCCCTTGACCCGCAGACAGCACAAAGGTTAAGCGATCTGAGCCCATTTCAAATACGTCTAGAAACAAAGTGAATAGTTATCGCTGAGTTCTGAGAGCTGGTGAGTCTTTACGAAGAGTTCGACTCCCCCTGATCCTCCGTCGCGGCCTCTCACAGCCTGGAAAGGCTGACGGGCTGCTGCTGCTGGAGCAGCTGCCAGAGGTTTTTAAAATCCGAGCTGCAGAGGCAGAAAGCTCTCGCTCTTCAACGAGGCACATTGTGATCTCAGGCAGCGATGAGATCTGTGCCAGACGGTTTCCTGGTAAAGCCTGCTCTCAGATTTCTCTCTGCCCGCTGCCCTCTCTGTTCCTGCCCCCGCTCTCTGGGTTTTAATGGAGAAAACAACGGCTGATGTCTCAACCCGTCCTCCTTAACTCTCTCTGGGAGTTGCACTCGTCCTTCTGTGTGTGTTTCCCCCCTTTTCAGCATTTTCTGGCGTTGAGTCTGCAGCTGCATCTCAAAGAAACAACATTCAGCACAAAGCTTTCGTCTCCCGTCCATTGTGGTCCATCTTTTATCCCTTCCTTACTCCCTTTCCTACTTCCTTCCTTCTTTTCTCCTTTCTTCCTTCCTTCCTTCTTTCCTCCCTTCCATCTTTTCTCCTTTCCTTACTCCCTTTCCTACTTCCTTCCTTCCTTCTTTCCTCCCTTCCATCTTTTCTCCTTTCCTTACTCCCTTTCCTACTTCCTTCCTTCCTTCTTTTCTCCTTTCTTCCTTACTTCCTTCTTTCTTCCGTTCCATCTTTTCTCCCTTCCTTACTCCTTTTCCTACTTCCTTCCTTCTTTTCTCCTTTCTTCCCTACTTCTTTCTTTCCTCCGTTCCATCTTTTCTCCCTTCCTTACTCCCTTTCCTACTTCCTTCCTTCTTTTCTCCTTTCTTCCTTACTTCCTTCTTTCTTCCGTTCCATCTTTTCTCCCTTCCTTAAGGCTGAATTATGGTTCTGCGTCAAAACGACGCCGTGTCTACGGCGTGTGGTTTTTGTACACGCAGAGGACACGCCGTCACATGCGCCGTCAGTGACGTGCACCTCCCGAAAATTGTAACTACGCGTCGAGGAGACGCCGACCACACGCAGACAGAGAGGGCTGTGATTGGTTCGTTTGAAAGCGAAGCATTTCCGGTTTCCGGTTTGAATCAGTAGTGAACTTCCAGGGCTTTTTTCTTCGTTTATATGTGATTTTTTTTGTTTTTGTTTTTTGCACAATAGTTGTCCTTATTTCTTTGATTTACTGTGACCGGAAAAAGTCGGATAAACCATTCAGAAAAAGGTCGCTAACTAGTGGCCGCGGGGGGTACTGCACCGCGACCAAATGGAGAGACGGAGAACTCTGAACGATTCGTGACGGTGTCACGGGTGCGCCGTGTGCTCTGCGTGTGTGTGACGCAGAACCATACCCGCACCTTTACTCCCTTTCCTACTTCCTTCCTTCTTTTCTCCTTTCTTCCTTACTTCCTTCTTTCCTCCGTTCCATCTTTTCTCCCTTCCTTACTCCCTTTCCTACTTCCTTCCTTCCTTCTTTTCTCCTTTCTTCCTTACTTCCTTCTTTCCTCCGTTCCATCTTTTATCCCTTCCTTACTCCCTTTCCTACTTCCTTCCTTCCTTCTTTTCTCCTTTCTTCCTTACTTCCTTCTTTCCTCCGTTCCATCTTTTCTCCCTTCCTCACTCCCTTTCCTACTTCCTTCCTTCTTTTCTCCTTTCTTCCTTACTTCCTTCTTTCTTCTGTTCCATCTTTCTCCCTTCCTTACTCCCTTTCCTACTTCCTTCCTTCCTTCTTTCTTCCTTACTTCCTTCTTTCCTCCGTTCCATCTTTTCTCCCTTCCTTACTCCCTTTCCTACTTCCTTCCTTCCTTCCTTCTTTTCTCCTTTCTTCCTTCCTCCCTTCCTTCTTTCCTCCCTTCCATCTTTTATCCCTTCCTTACTCCCTTTCCTACTTCCTTCCTTCCTTCTTTTCTCCTTTCTTCCTTACTTCCTTGTTTCCTCCCTTCCATCTTTTCTCCTTTCCTTACTCCCTTTCCTACTTCCTTCCTTCTTTTCCCCTTTCTTCCTTACTTCCTTGTTTCCTCCCTTCCATCTTTTCTCCTTTCCTTATTCCCTTTCCTACTTCCTTCCTACTTCCTTCCTTCTTCCTTCCTTCTTTTCCCCTTTCTTCCTTACTTCCTTCTTTCCTCCCTTCCATCTTTTCTCCTTTCCTTACTCCCTTTCCTACTTCCTTCCTTCCTTCCTTCTTTTCTCCTTTCTTCCTTCCTCCCTTCCTTCTTTCCTCCCTTCCATCTTTTATCCCTTCCTTACTCCCTTTCCTACTTCCTTCCTTCCTTCTTTTCTCCTTTCTTCCTTACTTCCTTGTTTCCTCCCTTCCATCTTTTCTCCTTTCCTTACTCCCTTTCCTACTTCCTTCCTTCTTTTCCCCTTTCTTCCTTACTTCCTTGTTTCCTCCCTTCCATCTTTTCTCCTTTCCTTATTCCCTTTCCTACTTCCTTCCTACTTCCTTCCTTCTTCCTTCCTTCTTTTCCCCTTTCTTCCTTACTTCCTTCTTTCCTCCCTTCCATCTTTTCTCCTTTCCTTACTCCCTTTCCTACTTCCTTCCTTCTTTTCTCCTTTCTTCCTTACTTCCTTGTTTCCTCCCTTCCATCTTTTCTCCTTTCCTTATTCCCTTTCCTACTCCCTTCCTTCCTTCCTTCTTTTCTCCTTTCTTCCTTACTTCCTTCTTTCCTCCGTTCTATCTTTTATCCCTTCCTTACTCCCTTTCCTACTTCCTTCCTTCCTTCTTTTCTCCTTTCTTCCTTACTTCCTTCTTTCCTCCGTTCCATCTTTTCTCCCTTCCTCACTCCCTTTCCTACTTCCTTCCTTCTTTTCTCCTTTCTTCCTTACTTCCTTCTTTCTTCTGTTCCATCTTTCTCCCTTCCTTACTCCCTTTCCTACTTCCTTCCTTCCTTCTTTCTTCCTTACTTCCTTCTTTCCTCCATTCCATCTTTTCTCCCTTCCTTACTCCCTTTCCTACTTCCTTCCTTCCTTCCTTCCTTCTTTTCTCCTTTCTTCCTTCCTCCCTTCCTTCTTTCCTCCCTTCCATCTTTTATCCCTTCCTTACTCCCTTTCCTACTTCCTTCCTTCCTTCTTTTCTCCTTTCTTCCTTACTTCCTTGTTTCCTCCCTTCCATCTTTTCTCCTTTCCTTATTCCCTTTCCTACTTCCTTCCTACTTCCTTCCTTCTTCCTTCCTTCTTTTCCCCTTTCTTCCTTACTTCCTTCTTTCCTCCCTTCCATCTTTTCTCCTTTCCTTACTCCCTTTCCTACTTCCTTCCTTCTTTTCTCCTTTCTTCCTTACTTCCTTGTTTCCTCCCTTCCATCTTTTCTCCTTTCCTTACTCCCTTTCCTACTTCCTTCCTTCCTTCTTTTCGCCTTTCTTTCTTCCTTCCTTCTTCCTCCCTTCCATCTTTTCTCCTTTCCTTACTCCCTTTCCTACTTCCTTCCTTCTTTTCTCCTTTCTCCCTTCCTTCCATTCCTCCCCTCTTTCCTCCTTTCCATCTTTTCTCCCTTCCTTACTCCCTTTCCTACTTCCTTCCTTCTTTTCTCCTTTCTTCCTTACTTCCTTCTTTCCTCCCTTCCATCTTTTCTCCTTTCCTTACTCCCTTTCCTACTTCCTTCCTTCTTTTCTCCTTTCTCCCTTCCTTCCATTCCTCCCTTCTTTCCTCCTTTCCATCTTTTCTCCCTTCCTTACTCCATTTCCTACTTCCTTCCTTCCTTCTTTTCTCCTTTCTTCCTTCCTTCCTTCTTTCCTCCCTTCCACCTTTTCTCCTTTCCTTACTCCCTTTCCTACCTCCTTCCTTCTTTTCTCCTTTCTTCCTTACTTCCTTCTTTCCTCCCTTACATCTTTTCTCCCTTCCTACTCCCTTTCCTACTTCCTTCCTTCCTTCTTTTCTCCTTTCTTCCTTACTTCCTTCTTTCCTCCGTTCCATCTTTGTGTGTGTTTCCTCCCTTTTCAGCATTTTCTGGCGTTGAGTCTGCAGCTGCATCTCAAAGAAACAAAAGCATTCGTCTCCCGTCCATTGTGGTCTTGTACCATCGGAGAGCTGAGACTGTTAAACTCCGATGGTGGAAAATTAACAATGCGGCCCTTTTCTTTTTTTCTTTTTTTAAAGGTTTCTTTGGGGATCAGCTTTCAGCTGTCGAAACTTTCTGACAGTAGAAACTCCGGCAGCTTGGCGTCTCAGAATAAACGCGTTTGTAAAAGAAAATGGGGGCAGGAAGTCTCAGTGTTTGCAGAAACCGTCCTCACTTGGACGTTCTGTGGAAACTTGCGAAATAAATCAATGTGAAGCAACTCAAGGCCTCATGTTCCCAAATAGATGTAACACTGATTTAATTACTATTTGCTTTACAAGTACAATAATAATTGTGCTCGTACTTGCTCGGGGGGTCATGTTCTGGGTCTCTGAAGGCGCCTAGAGAAAACTTGTATTGTAATAGACGTTATATGATTAAAACTGAAGAAAAGTATTGAATTAATAACGAATTTTAAAGCAGGACAATGAGATGTCATGAATCCTGCATCAAGCCAGTGATTACATGAATAGATGCTTTTTTTTAAAGTTTTTTTTTTAAATTTTTATCTTTTATTTGGGAAAAGCCTTGATTTCACAGATGCAAATTTACATAGCGTCAAAATCACTTCAAGTAAGTTAACATAACATTGGCATGACATTTTGTAGACCTTCTGATGTCCAATTTGCCTCCTGGGTCTTCCCAGACTTTTCTTTGTAAAATATTTACATGGAACATGCAAAGTTTCTCATCTTAAATATTACATACAGAAAACTACACACGAAGCAGAATGAGTAAAGATCGTACTGTAGATTATATCAATATATCATATTACAAAACACATTTTGATCCTACTCCTTATTTTTGTAAAGTTAACAAAAGTCAGACCTAATAGGTTGTATGTTCTCAGTCCACTTACACATCTGGTAACATTTCTCCTCAATTTTTAGAGAGAATGACAACTTTTCCATTCCATATATTTCATATATTATTCCTATCCATTCATCTATAGTGGGAGATTCAGGTTTTAACCACCTCCTTGTAACAGCTTTTTTGCTCGCTGCAGGGAGTATCTGTAGCAGTTTCTAGCTGCTTATTTCTGTGTTGCTGCAGGACGGGGATGTAAATGCTTCCTCTGGCGTCTCTTCTGGAGGACTGAAAAGCAGGAGAGGCTTATCTCCCGGTGGGAGTCCCTGCTGTTTGCTTCACATGTGAAACTGCTTTTTTCAGAGTTTGAACCACAACTGAAAGGCTGAAAGGTTAAAACATTCCCGCTTCCTGTTGCCACTAAACTGCATTGCTTCCCGTTCGAATTGTAATACGAGAAGATGTTTTTGTCTTTTCTGTGGAACTAGATGACCATTAGCGCTCATAGTTTTGTAGTTTTATCAAAGATTAAATGACCGCCCAGCCTTTTTACTAAGGCGGACAAATAGACAGTACAGTGATATTAGACGTATTAGATTATTGGACCAACTAATTGGTTACCCCCCCCCCCCTTTTCTTTTTCATTCGGCCTCTAGATGATTTGTCCATCCATCCCATCATTTGACACCTCTTATCTGAGCTGGGGTACCAGGGGCAGCATCCTAAGCAGGGAGGCCCAGACCTCCTTCTCCTTGGCCACTTCCTCTCTGGGGGAAAACTGAGGGCTCTCAAACCAGCTGAGGGATGTCTTAGGTTTTCCCTCCTCCTAGTTGGACACACACCCACAAAAATATAACCTGAGAGCTCCCAGGAGGGCTTTACCTTTTCACCCCGGTCAGTGTTCCTCAGGTGGCTGCCGACAGCGTGAGCCTTGGAGTTCTGACCCTCAGCTGCCAAAACTGGCTCGAGATAATACGTAAAATAAAATAAATACATAAAACCCACGAAGTTCAGGACAAAAAGTAAAGCCACTGTATGTAGTTATTCTGAACACACGGGGGATATTGTTCTGCTGTGTTGACCAAATAGCCAATGACAATACTGCAGTAATGAGTCTTGTAATACCACTTTATCCCAGTAGAGGTGCACTTCTCTGTGTCCTGCACTAGGAGCCGACACATGAAGCTTCTTGTGATATGCTGCACCAACCGAAGGGTTAGGTCACTTGTAGCAGACTGGAAGGGTCCTAAATGGATCTGCCATGGTTCCCAGTTCCTTCAGTTGATCTACGCCAGAAGAGCTGTGGAACTGGTTTTGCAGAAGGACCCGGACCAGAACGTCTACATTTAGTTACGACATCAGAAATGGCCACTGCATTTAGCAGAATCGTGGCTAGTGCAGCGTAATATTTTGCTTCAAACACTGTTTCGGTTGCCGACTCCTGCATATCGGCGACTGCTTTGCTGTATGGAACGCTGATTCATTCAAAATTAAATAAACACTTAAATTATGATAAACATATAAAACCACCCCTCCTCATTTGAATATAAGAACATGAAATAAAAGAGCCATGAAATAGATAAGTATCATGAAATGTAATACGCAAATGTGGCATTACTGAATAAAAGTGTCATGAAATAAATAAATATCCCATTATGAAATAAAAGTGCCATGAAAGGGCATTAATACGTTTTATGTTTTTTTGTTTTATGTAAAGCACTTTCTGTTGCATTTTATGTATGAAAGGTGTTTTATAAATAAAGTTTGATTTGATGATTTGATTTGATTATTATTAATAAATAATTATTAAATAAATAAACTTTACTTACTTATTTATTTCCATGTTGTCTTGAAACTGGAAGTTGCTGCTAATAATTTTAATAATAATTAAAAAGTGTATTGATGCTTCTTCATCACTACACTTGAGGTTTATCATTTTTTGGTTTAATCCTCAGAAGTAGACCAGATAGCCTTTATAATGAACCATGTCCCATGTAGCATGATCAACAATCCCCCCCACCCCGCCCCCATTTGTGGGCGGAGCCTCCCCTACATCACAAGAAGCTTGGGCTCCAGATAAATAAAAGTGTCATGAAATGTAATATGCAAACGTGGCATTACAAAATAAAAGTGTAATGACATAAATAAATATCCCATTATGAAATAAAAGTGCTATCAAATAAATAAAAGTGTTATGAAATGTAATACATAAACGTGGCATTACAAAATAAGTGTCATGAAATAAAATAAATACACCAATATGAAATAATTTTTCATGAAATAAAAAAGTTGTCATTTAAAAAAAAAAAATTGTATTCATTTCATTGTCATAGTAATTTATTTAATTGAAATTATCATAATTTAAGTATTTATTTAATTTTGAATGAATCAGCGTTTCATAGGATTATACATACATTTTTTTGTGATATTCCGTTGTCTGTAAAAGGTGCTATATAAATAAACTTTACTTACTTACTTACTTCCATGTAGCCTTGAAACTGGAAGTTGGGTGGCTGCTAATAATTGTAATAATAATTAAAAAGTGTAGTGATGCTTCTTCATCACTACACTTGGGGTTTATAATTGTTTGTTTAATGCTCAGAAGTAGACCAGAGAGCCTTTATAAGAAGTTGTTCTTAAATTAGTTCTATTGTGTTCATTATGTCTTCAGATAGATATCCTAAAGTTTCTTTTTTCCAGACAAAGTTCCGACTTCTTACCTTCAATCTCACAGTTTCGGCGGTTCTCCCACCTTCCTCAGAGTGTCCCCGCCGAAACTTTCAGATTGAAGGTTTAATTTTGTCTTCATTTAATTGTCATAGTAATTTATTTAATTGTAAATTTCATAATTTAAGTATTTATTTAATTTTGAATGAATCTGTGTTTCATAGTTGTTTTCTATAATTTTATCTGATTTGGTAAAAAAAAAAGTGTAATGAAATGTAATACGCAAACGTGGCATTACAAAATAAAAGTGTATTGACATAAAGAAATATACCAATATGAAATAATTTATTTAATATTTATATTTATTTAATTTTGAATTAAACTGCGTTTCATAGTTGTTTTTTATAATTTAATCTGATTTGGTAAAAAAAGAAAAAAGAAAAATAGCAAGAAAAATCTACAGGATTGAATCCTCAAAAGTAGACCAGAGAGCCTTTATAAGAATTTCTTCTTCAATTGCTTGCCTGGGTAAAATAAAGGTAAAATAAAAAATAAATAATAATGAAGATCAACAATCCCCCTCCCACCCCGCCCCTTTTTGTGGGCGGAGCCTCGTCTACGTCACCCGAGGTGACGTCACCCCCGCTCCGCATCTCTGGGCTGTGATTGGTCCGCTGGCGGGACTTAATACTTAATCCGAGCATCTGCCTGCGTGCGGCGGTCCGGCGTCTCAGCATCTGTCCGTCCCTCCCTCTGGAGGGAACCACGCCGAGCCCAGCCGAGCCCAGCATTGTGTCTGCCAGGGGGAAATAAACCTTTATTCCGCCGTTCCTCCTCCTCCGAGACCCGCCCGGTGCATGTTCGTCTCGGCCGGAGCAGCAGCTGCTTCTGCCGGATCCGGAGTCTGCTGGAGCCGCGGAGACGGTAAGAATGGCGTTTGACGCCTGGATTTATGGTTCTGCGTTACATCGACGCAGAGCCTACGCCGTAGGGTACGCGGCGACGCGCAGCGTACGGTGCGCGTCGCCGCGTACCCTATGGCGTAGGCTCTAACGCGGAACCAAAAATCAGCCTTAAGTCGCTCCGAAAACGGGCCACAATGGGTGGGAAAAGCTCCCGCTTTGGTTTCGTCTGTTTTAAAAAATGACCCGATAATGGATGTGGAAGGTTAGAAACGCTTTAAAAAAATGTATTTATTTATTTTTTTTAATTTAAAATGTAAATTTGAATGTAAACGGTGTTTCCCAGCAGACCCACGTGGTTCGTGGTGTTTTTATCCGGTGGAGGAGTGTGTGTCGGTGTGTGTGGCCGTTTTTTGGACATATGGACCGGGACTCATGTGCTTTTCCACCGCCATTGTTGTTCTGGGACCCCGAACTGGGCCTGGAGCTCCAAACTGTTTGTTCCCAGGGACAATTAATGAATTAATTATCAGAAACAATTCCTCCTGCAGCAGTCAGGCTGTCCCAGGCTTAAACCTCCACCTCCAAAAATGTCTTCCTTTAATTTAAAATAAATGAGTATCTCTGAAACGGCAAGAGGTATATCAATTAATTAGGTATTTAAAAAAAAAAAGGTAACAGGCAGTGGTGTGAAACTGAATATACATATTTCCAGATCTGGGGGGAAATAATAATCAATAAATGCTCCCCTGCTTGTCAAAATATTTGATATCCCTTTGGATTCATTGAGTGAAAAACGACACCCTCTTAAAAACTCCCCACTCATGATGCCAAGACTTGTTTTTTCTGCTGAGTAACAGAAAGTTTAAGAGGAGAAGAATGTTTAATGAGGTTTTCCAGCAGTCTCACATGCACCGTTTAGGTTTCTGTTTTGAGAAACTTTTTAAAAATGTTATTTCATGTATTAAATACAGGAATTCTTTTGACGGTTTATCGTGAACGGCAAAATATCACCATTCCTACCCAGAATATTCAAATTTTTTGAGATAGGATATTTGAGTTTTCTTAAGCTGTAAACCATGATCAGCAATATTAAAATAATAAAAGGCTTGCAATATTTCAGTTGATTTGTAATGAATCCAGAATGTATGACATTTTTGTTTTTTAAATTACATTACAGAAAATCACAATATTCTAATTTTCTGAGACAGGCCTGTATATGCAGTTGTACGATATAGATTTCAAACAGTGTTGAGTAGAAGTTGTGCTTGACTGCGGATGTTTCCAAGGCCGTATCTCAGGAATGGCTTGATGGATTTGGGGCGTCGGATACCTGTTTGGTAAATGGGCGGGGACTCGAACCTGCATCCCTTCAGGCATTAGCTAATCAGAGAAAGAAAAAGAGAATCATCTGCAGTCTGTGTTTGTACATTTACTTGGAAACAGAGTTTTTCCTGCAGGATCTGGTTTTTATGCCGAGTCAGAGCCGGGCTGCAGAAACCGGAGCGGTGTTTTTGATCATTAGGGCTTATCGTGGTGGTGAACCATCAATTGTTGCAGTCTGTGGCCCGTGGGCTCTGGGCTGATGGCAGGGTTTGGGTTGTGGGTTGTAGCAGTCGCTCGCTTGGGCCTGTTTTCAGTGGAACACCGTGTTCTCCTCTCCTCTTTTACTGCGTCCGTTTAGCCGCTCGGGATCGGACTTGTGTGGGTTTTTGTTTTAGGAAGACCTGGTGCTGAACTGTTCCCCCTGTTTTTGTTGTTAAAAGTTGAAAATATTTCCTCTGGAGCCATGAGAGCATCCCTGAATCCAAGGTTCATGCTGGAAATCGGGGGCAGTATTGTCTAAATAGTTGGATGATGGGGCAGATCTTTCCACTCCAGTTATAAATCTGCGTAACACTTTAGCTGTGCACGTACAGGACTGTCTCAGAAAATGAGAATATTGGGATAAAGTTCTTTATTTTCTGTAATGCAATTTAAAAACAAAAAAAAAAAACAAACATGTCATACATTCTGGATTCATTACAAATCAACTGAAATATTGCAAGCCTTTTATTATTTTAATATTGCTGATTATGGTTTACAGTTTAACATTAAAATTCCCAGAATATTCACATTTTTTGAGATATGATATTTTGAGTTTTCTTAAACTGTAAGCCATGATCAGCAATATTAAAATAATAAAAGGCTTGCAATATTTCAGTTTTGTAATGAATCCAGAATGTTTGACATTTTTGTTTTTGTAATTGCGTTACAGAAAATCATCTTTGGAGTTACTAATTCATCTAAATAACAGTTACAATTAGCTTAAGCAAATATACAATTAAAACTTATTGAACATACCCATTAAACATTCACAATACAGGAGGGAAAACTATTGATTTAATAGAAATGACTGTAGACGACCTATTTTTCTAAGACATTTGCATATTTTTATTGGCGTTTGTTTTATAATGATTAACAATTCAGTACTTTTTTATATCTTGCTACCTTTTTTTTTTTTTTTTTTTTTTTTTTTTTTTTTGGAAGTTGACGTGCAAATCGAGCCTGGCGTCTTCACTTGGGATGGTATCGGCTAATGTGCCGAGTCATACCTGCCTAACACGCCGAGTCATACCTGCCTAACAGGGTCCTGAGCGGCCGGTTATTTAATGATTTATAGGCTGGTTCTGAAGCTTCCAGACATGCGTCGGTTCTCCAGAGATGCAGAAGTAGCACACCTCTGCAGGAGCTGTTCCTTTCCAAGATTAAAATCAGCGTGTGCATATTTGCATCCCTGCTGGTGGCGTGATGTCATCCCCGTCTGAACCAGGGAGGAAGAACGACAAGTTCTGGGGCTGCACCTTCTGCAGCTCTGACCGACAAAGAGATGCTGTTTATCGTCAGCCGGCTTAGTGATGATGAAGTTAGCCATGGCAGGTACTTGATTATTTTATATCTTGGTGTGATGAAGCCTTCCTTCAAATTAACGTTCCTAAAACAAGAGGTTTGCATTGATTTTAGACGTAAATCCCCAGTTCCTCATTGTAGTGTCGCCAGTTGAACTAGTGACCAGTTACAAATATCTCAGCACTATAACTGATAACGTGATCAAATTTGATGTGAACTGTTATGCGCTTTGCAAAAAAGGTCAACAACGCCTCTTTTGTCTGACCAAGCTCGCTGAATTCCAGGTAGATAAAACCCTGATGAAAATGTTTTATGGTGCTTTTATTGAATCTGTTATTTCGTCTTGTATCATTTGTTGGTACGGGAATCTTGCCAGCGAGGAGAAAATCTCCCTGGGGAGAATAGTGCGTGTTGCTTCTAAAGTTCAGCAGTCTGGATGAAATTTTTAATTCTCAGGTGCTTAAGAAAGCAAAATCCATTCATAGGGACGATACTCACCCTCTTAACTAAGAATATAAGCTTCTTCCCTCTGGCCTTCACATAACTGTTCCGCCAGCTACGAAAAATAGATAAAAATGTTCCTTTGTGCCTCTCTTTCTCCATTAAGGCTTTGAACGCTGCAGAGAAGAGGAGGTGATTGTGTCTGTGGTTTAGAACCTGGTCCATGCTGCCACCTGTGCTGTTGAAATGTATTTTAAATTATTTATCCTGATCGGTAGTCTCCCTTTTTATTGTTTCTCCCTCCTTTGTGTTCCGTGGGCTGAGCTTTGGTGCATCTGTAGTTTTTCTCCGCTCGAATCATGTATGTTTTCATACTGAACGTGGCTATGATGAATGTGTGCTGAATGTTTATACCTGCTGCAAACCTGATCACCCTTCAAGGGACAAATTAATAAAGTGAAGTGATCCCGGTGTCGGCTCGGTCTTCATTACTAGGAATTAGGGCTGTTCGATTAATCGATTTTAAATCGTAATCGCGATTATGTAATTAGAACGATGTTAAAACGTGAAAATCGTAAAATCGATTTTTCACTTTTTTTTTATTTTAATTTTTTTATTATTATTATTATACCTTGTCTGCACACATATTAATGATTGATTGATGGAAATACCTCTCAATACCTGCGACAAGTGCCCCATCGGAGAGGCTCTTTAGTGTAGGAGGGGAGGGGGGGGGCGTTGTAACATGCCACCGGGCATCCCTCAAGCCAGATGCGATTCTTTTTTTTTTTTTTTTTTTTCTCTCCAAGAGATAAAATGTATTTTATTATATTTTTTAAAACTTTTTTTCAACTTATTTTACAGAGTTTTGCACTTTATTCATTCATTTTTGGTTTAATAAGAGCAAAGTTTGCACTTAAAGCCCAATGGGGCAAATGTTCAATAAAAAAACAGCATATTTGAAATCATTTCTTTGCCTTTTGTCAATTCACAAAATAATCGTAATCGGATTTTGAGAGAAAAAAATCGAGATTTTATTTTTGGGCAAACTCGAACAGCCCTACTAGGAATGGGCGATATTTTACAGTTCACGATATGCCGTCAAAAAAATTCCCCACGGTAAGAATTTGTCATCTTGCGGTAAAAACGATACATTCCCGTTGATGACGTTTTTGTGTTACAAACATGGCGGAAGGCGGATCTGAGAGCTCGTTGTTAAACGAGGCTCCAGCTCTGGAACTGGTTTGGATTTATAAAGAGTGACGAGGAGCAAACATCATCTATTATATGCAGAGTCTGCAAAAAAACAGTGAGTGCAAAGGTTGGCAATACTTTTTCTTTATTTATCAGTGTGTATCTTTTTCTACTTTGTGATTTTATAAGCTAAGAAAACTTGAAGGACAATGTTACTTTTGCTGTTTGCACTGTTTAAGCCATAGAGTTTGAATAAATGTTGAATCTGTTCTTACATTTCAAACTTGTTTCATTTGAGTCATTACAGTTTTGCACTACAGGTGTACTAATTTAATTAATTAATTAATTGGTGTAGTTTAGTAGCATTTAGTATTCTTTTAGAGCAGTGATTTGGGGGCTCCAAATACTGAATGTGGTGATAGATTTATAGTTAAAAAGGTGAAGTTCAATTGGTATTTTTTAAAATCTTTATCGGGATAAATGCCAGAAATTATCGCGATACATTTTTTTTAGTCCATACCGCCCATCCCTATTCATTACACAATCGCTGGGCTGGGTGTGGCCGGGGAGGCGCCGGCTCCTGGAGGTATCAGACACCAGGATCCCGTCTGGGGAGCGTCTTCTTTTACCCCCGATACCCCCCGCTCAGCGCCGGGGTGTGAAACAAAGTGTGAATGACTCCAGCGCCTGTTCCACACGCTTGTCAGGGTCGTTCACACCGTCTGGGGAAAAAGCTTCAGCAGCTTCGCCTGCTCTGATGATGCGTCTCGTTTCAGAGGGTCGGCAGTGTTTCAGATATAAATGTCACCACGAGCGAACGGCGCAGCTTTGAAAGGCTCCTTCAGACGGCGGCGGACAGACGCCACCTTTGTGCTCCTGAATCTGGAGCGTTTACTGACCTATCGTTTGTCCCACAGTCCGGCGTGATCTGGTCACAAGCAGGCTGACGGTAAAGGTCTGCTCCCTCACAGACACCGTTTTACTGCAGATGTACCAGAATCCTCTGCATGAATACTGTCTTCATTTTGCAGATCAAGACTGTTTATTGCTGCTAATGTAACATGGTTTGGGATACCTGAAGTTTTGCACAACATCAAAGTAACAGGGATCAAAGGCAGCGGCTCTTTTTTGTGATCAACTTTTTTTATTATTTTGTTGATGCATACAATTAAATTGAACAGTTATGGACGCAGTTGTATAGCATCTTTAAGTCACTCGTCCCCCCCCCCCCCACCCTGTAGCGATCCAACAAGACAGCAATAACATAACAGGACTAAACAAGCAAGACCAGAAAAGCAACAAAAATATTTTTTTTTATAAATGTTCAGTCAATAGGGCTTGGTCGTCTTGACGTCATCACTTGGCGGAGCCGCTCTGTTGGATGCTACATTAGCTGCTCTTCGGACCACTGCGCACTGTGTACAGACGTGCTCCCTCTTCGTTGTGTCTTACTTGTAATCGTTACTTTCCGTTATTCTGTAACCATGTTAACCCGTTGCTGTGTTGTAGCTGCAGCAGCTCCACACAACAGACGTGGGGAAAAGATCGCTAATGGTTTAACTTTTCACCGCTTTCCTGCTCGGAGGCAGAACCACGGAGACCAAGTATCTGAGATAACAAAGTGAAAGAGTCGTCGGCTCGCTTGGATCGCGGCTGTAAGACGACCAAACATAACGTTCCACAGTAAACCACAAACACACAGACCGGGGTCGGATCAAAACACGGGTTTTATTCCCAATTCTCCAGCTAAACGCAGTTGCTGGCCAGCTCTCTGCGGTGCAATTAACCCCAATCTTCAGATAAAACTAGTTTGTTGAGGAAAAAATATTTAACTCTATTTGTAGCTGAAGAGGAAAAAAATTATCTCACGAGGAAAACAAAAATATTGCTCACGCCTTGGAGCCTCTTCAGCATAATACAGCGGTCAAAAAAGAAAAGGAAAAAAGAGTAATACAAAACATGTACTGTATGTTGTACTATTATAGGCTACTTATTTATCGAAACACATGGCGAGTCAAACATTTACCAAAGCAGCTGCCAAACACTCCTAAACAAGGTAGCTGAAGACGCCGGTTGTGCAGAACTGCGGCAGTAAGTCCTTACTAGTAGGGGTTTCATATGGATCCAAACCGTTAATAATCATTATTTTCTCCAAATACCGGACCCTGGCTTCATTGTTTAAGGTATCCCGGTAAATTCCAGTTCCCGGTAAATTCAGCTGCTACTACACTGTTTGTTTACACTCATGAGGCATCCAACACGGCCGCCGCGTCCCAGAATGCACCTTGGTGACCAAGCCCTATATTCAGTTCTTTCAATTTTTCAATGGCATGTGTCCATATTTTTAATGTGAAAAAAAAAAACAGATTAAACCAGTGACATGTTGATAGATGATGTGGTGGTTTCCATTGAAGAGCAAGCCTTTTTTTAGCGTCTGTTAATCCTGCCAGGTACACAACTTTTTCTTTGATGTAAATTTAACTGAGTCATCATTAATCAGGAGCAAATCAAAGCCGGCTCTTGTGATGTATTCGGTCACATCTCCACCAGGTCTGGCCTCCCAGTGAGGATACAGCTGTATTCCCCCTCTCAACACCTCGTCTTCCCTTTCCTCTCCCTGAAGTCACAACAAACCAGAGGAACTAGAAATAGTCGGGTTTTTTTTTCATATCAGTGCATCCTCTAACCTTCGGAAAGCTCCGGATGATCGACTCGTTCTGAGGGAAGGAAGGCGAAGCGATTCGACGCAGAGCGCCGTCTCTCACTTTTGAGCTGTTAACTGTTTCTAAACAGCACTTTATTTATTCATTAAATGCATTAAATCATGTCTGTGGTGGTGGTGGTGGTTTAGTCTGGACCCCCCCCCCTCTGCAGCCACCTTTTGGATTTGTGTTTTTTTTTTTTTTTTGTTCTTCCAATACTCTCACTACTACTTTCAGCACCACCACTAAAATCAGGAAGCCCAGAGCCAAAAGCTGTTTTAATTTCAGCTGTAGCGCTGTTAATATGCCACTTAAGTTTTAATATTTTTTCAGGCGTAAAAGTAACCGTTAAGATCCCCAACCTGGGCTCAGTTTATCCAAATAACGCCTGTTAAGAAATTTGCTCAGAAAATTTCGGGATTTCTGCCTGCCGCCTTCGGGAGCTGATTTATGGTTTCACGTTAAATCGACGCAAAGCCTACGGCGTACGGCGCGCGTCGCCGCATAAACTACGCCGTAGGCTCTGCGTTGGTGTAACGCGGAACCATAAATCAGCCTTTATTCTGGCGAGATCTGAAAAGACTTCGCAACAACGGGCAAACGAGTGATTATGTACATTCACTGAGTGAATATTATGAAAGTAAAATATATATTCCTCGCTAGAAATGTAATCAAAAAGCATTTTTATGCAATATTTAACTCAAAATATTGATTTTATTCACTAAAAAATGTCCGCCATGATTTTTTTTTTTTTTTTTTTTTTTTCAGTCCGCAAATGACAACGAAAAGCATTCTGGGAAATTTTTCTGGCCCTAGTTCAGCTAGTGAGGATCTTAAAACCCTCGATCCGTAGGGACAGATTCAGCCACTACACTCGTTTTCTTCACTCCCCCTAGGTGAAAATAGGAATTGGGACACCACTACCCTCACGGGAACGTGCAAAATTTAGGGGTAGTGAAGAAAACGAGAGGTAGTGGGAGTATTGGGACAGGGCCTTTAGTTTAATACCAGATGCAAACTTTCAGGGGGCGTTGATCTGCTTGTCCCTCGTCGCAGGAGCGACCGAACCCCCTGCACGCCGGGAAGTATTTGCATATTTTCAGAGGCTTGCCAGCCACACCCTGTATCCAGTATTAGTTTCAGTCCAACAGCAGTGGAGACAAACCTTCCCGCTGGGCTGGATCTGTTTCAGCGCTTCTCAGCACGTCGTGCCTTTTGTAAGTTAAATAGTTTGGCCTGTGTAGTCGTGAGATGATGCAGTGCTTTAACTGTCTCCCCTGCGGTCTGGAGGCTGGCACTCCCCTCTCCTGTCCTGGATACGGCGGGGGGGGGGGGGGGCTGCACTTTACTTTCAGGTCGTCTCAGAGCCGGATGCACCGTAATTATCCAAGAGTTACTCAGCACTTTAAAAGTCTGTTCCTGGACTCGTCGTAGGTGCCATCACCTGAGCTGTGTCCTGCTCAAAAATACACAGAAGTACTTTTTAAATCAGATATTGAACAAAGGAGAGCCCTCTTCTTCTACTTTTGGTGGCTGTTTCTGCTTAATCAGTTTGTATTTTTAATCGGTTTGATCATTAATCCGGGTTAATCTGGGGTGAATTGTGCAGCAGACGGGCTGGTTTCCTGCATGAGGGGGTGAATCCTGTCGGTCCAGACATCGGTGAGGGCAGTAAACGCTGCGTTTGGGTGCGGCTGTCGTTAAAACGTGCAGCTGAAGTGTGAAAATCCCCCCCCCCCCCTCCCGTCAGAGCAACGGTAACTGATCCGACTCGGAGGCTCATCAGCTTCATATCGACTACATGACACTCACTTGTTGCCAGTTGGCTCCTGGACAGGAACCGTGGTCACTTCCCTGTCGTTGGTACGCCAGTCAAGCATTATTTGATTAATTGTCTGTCTGTGAAAGGTGCAGATGCAAAGTAAGTATAGAAATAAACTTTACTTACTTGCTTCCCTATAGTCTTGAAACTGGAAGTTGCTGCTAATAATTTTAATAATTAAAAAGTGTAGTGATGCTTCATCACTACACAGTACAGTAATATTAGACATATATTGGACCATATTTATATAAATTTGAATGAATCGGCGTTCCATAGGATTATACATAAATTTGTTGCTTTCTATAATTTTATCTGACGTGGTACAAAAAAAAGATAAATGGCAAGAAAAACCATCCTTGTGCAAAATCTGCCTTTGAAGACAAAAACTGTTTCTTGAAACAGGATCTAAATATGTTAATTTCTGAACATTTTAACACAGAGGACAGTTGAGACCGGGTCGCTTTAGGAACCAGCCCCAGGAAGTCAGTCAGAGAAATGTAGCTTCTCTCACTACTTATTATTATTATTATTATAATAGAGGGAATGTGCGTGACGTCACAGACGTAACTTTACAGCGGGTTTCACCCACTGAGTGTCGGAAAGACTGAGTGTCGGAAAGACTGAGTGTCGGAAAGACTGAGTGTCGGAAAGACTGAGTGTCGGAAAGACTGAGTGTCGGAAAGACTGAGTGTCGGAAAGACTGAGTGTCGGAAAGACTGAGTGTCGGAAAGACTGAGTGTCGGAAAGACTGAGTGTCGGCATAAACTTTCAGTTTGAGCAACTGGAAAACATCTAAAATGGGAAAGAGCTGTTGTGCGATCGACTGTACTCATAGATTTAGCAAGAAATCGCAGTTATCGTTTTACAGACTGCCGAAAAATAAGCTTAAGAGAGACAAATGGATCGCTGCAATTCGCAGAAACAACTGGATTCCAGACACCGAAACGTGGATTTGCGGTTCCCATTTTGTATCAGGTAATGTTGGATTTTTGGGTAGCTAACGTTAAACCGTCAAATCATAAAGTTCGGTGTCCTCATCACTTTAATTTCTACAACAAATCCTGCCTTGAAGTCGGACCAAGCGTCAAGACTTTTGTAAGTCTTGTGTATTTCCCCGGTGTTGAAATTAAGTACATATAAATATCAGGAAACTGGATTGGTGGCCAAATATTAATGTCCATGGACCACTGGTTCTTGGTAACTGTACCAAATATTAATGTCCATGGACCACTGGTTCTTGGGGTAACTGTACCAAATATTAATGTCCATGGACCACTGGTTCTTGGGGTAACTGTACGGGTCACTGTCAAGTCCAACTGCCTTTTAATTTAAGCCCATAATCGGCTGTTATTCCGTCTTCTCCACTAGTTGCAGACATTTTTGCCAGTTGGATGTTTTTGCCACTCAGTGCGAGTAAGGGGGCTGGTCCAGTGGGGAAGTGACGTCAATGCATTCCCTCTATCGAGGACATTCCGTTGTCTTTCTGTTTTCTTGAAGGAGGATCTAGATTGGTGAAGAGCTAGTGTCGGCTCTGGCTTCTCTCTCTTCTAACCTTGGGGGGGTTAACGTTTCGCTCTGTTTAAAAACCCATATTTCCCACATTCCACCCTTCAACCTGTCTCGGTGTCCCATGAGCCTTTGGGGTGATGTTACCCAGTGCCAGCTGCTCCTCCATCCCTTTTGTACCAGTTAATCCACCCACCCCCCCCAGTGGGCCGACAGACAATAGCTCTGCCTGCAACCCTCCTAACAGCACTCTTATGTTACACTCAGCTACTTTCTGACCTGATCTGATTAGAAACCCTCAAACGCCGGCTTCTCTGAGTCTCTGCTGTCGGCCTGCGACGCCTCTTCGCTGCAGAGACAGAACCCTGCCAGGTTCGGAGCAGATTGTAACCCATTTCCCTGCAGCCTCCGAGACACCGACCGGTCGGTCGGACTCGCTGGCGTCGGCCCAGACACCCCCTCGGAGGCAAACTGGCTTAGTCCGTTTAACTCACTCAACCACCTGCTCCCCGTGGCCTCGTCGAGGGGCTTACGCTCACTTAGCACATGTTGGTTCGGAGATGTGATTAGAAAAGGCTCAGCGCTAACTCCCCCTTCATCGCTGTCATACCTCGCTGATGCGCGTTTGAGATGACAAGGCAAATCACCACAACTTCTAAAATCCTCTTTTCTTCTTCAAAGGGTGATAAATACGTGTTCAGTAGCAGACAAAAGGCTTGTGGAGCTTGTTGGGTCACGATTTACACAACGTGGTTGTCTTGACTAAAGATAGATTGAAGATTTATGATTTTTGTTTTTCAATGTTCAGACATAATAGAGCAAAAACAGGGGGTGGGGGGGCACTACTGTCTTATATAATAATGCCATTTTGTCCATCTTGCTAAGTACATCTCTGTTTTAAGTCGTAGACTGTAGGTAATTTGTTCCATTGATCGTATTTCTTCAATGTCCAACCATTGGCTCAGTCCAGGTGACTCCATCTTCAGACAATTTCTTGTAATGGCTTTCTTAGCCGCAAGAGATTTTTAAAAATGCATTAGTCCTCTTTATTTATCACATCCTCTGGTATCAGTTCTAAGTAAATAACTCAAAGGATATTTAGGAATCCCACATCCCAAAACTTTCTCCATTGCTCTTAGGATCCCAAAATGCTTGTATTTTCTTACACAACCAGAAAATGTGAGTGGTTGGCACTCGATTGTCCACACTGTCTCCGGCAATATTGTTGCTCACCTTTTTGGAGTTAAAAAAAAAAAAAAAGAATTACATTTTTCCAAACAAATTCCCTCCGAAGATTTATGATTTTAAAGTTTTAACTCTCTGCCGGGAACATATCCTTATCTCCGTGTGTTTAAGACACTAAGTACAACAAAAATGTATCTAGTCCCTCAATGTCCCCTGATTGCAACTGTGTGGGCTCGTGTGCCACGTCAGATGCAGTTCAAGCACACTTATGGTGCTTTTCTGGTGCTTTTCCACCATTACCTACTGGGCTCTACTCATCTCAACTTGGCCTGGTTTCTTTTCCACTACAATTCAGCACCTGGAGAAGTAGGAGGTTGGAACGAAGCTGCTGTGACGTATTTGATTGTGTATCTAAACGAAGATGACGACAACACTTAAGATGTAGAACCTGGAGGAGATGATAAATGTGCTACTGGCCTGTGGTTTGTGTTTGATATCAAGTTAAAAAATGAGATTGAGAGAAGCTTCAAGTGGCGACGCTTTTTAATTTTTTTAGTTTGTCTCGGCGCTGCTGAAAAGTCAGCTGGAGTCGTGAGCAGCTATGAAGAGACAGAGTTCCTGGTAGATCTGGTGGTTCCTTATCTCCGTCTAGATCCCTTTTTAATTCTCTCCTCAGCACCAGGTTTATGAACATCTGCACCTCAGAGTTGGATCACCAAACAGAATTCTGCTGCCGTTGCTGGTCGAATAAAATGAACAAGAATCCACCATCAGAGTAGTGTGATGACATCACAGCCCGACTCAGCCGCTTAGAACCTCGGCAGAATAGATACAGAAAAGTATCTACTTTGCACGTTAGAGCCCTGGTGGGAAAGAACCAAACTGAGTGGAGTCGGGCTGAGTAGGTACTAGTGGAAAAGCGCCATAAGGACAACAAAAATGTATCTAGTCCCTCAATGTTCCCTGATTGCAACTTCGTGGGCTCGTGTGTCACGTCAGATTCAGTTCAAGCACTTAGTCATCTCCAAACACTCATTTCTGGTTAGTCACCTTCAATATATCCTATTAAACATTAACATTGGAACAAATGTAGACAGCTTAGGTTTGCTAATGTTTACATGTGTCTTTGCGGAGAGACGACCGCAGGATGTGTTAAACCTCATCAGAGCAACAAAACCTCCTCATATCTCATGGTTTAATGTTCTCCAACAGCTAGTCAGCCTCTCTGTAGATATGAGTTCTGTGTCTGAGTGCATGGGCGCTGTTACAGCTGCTCGGAGATCAATACCTCCATCAGTGTGTTGGACTGGCACTAATAGCAGCTGAAATCCTCAACTTCCTGTGTGGCCATCGCTTTCAGGCTGGAGCAGCTGACTTTACTCTGCTTTTACGTACATTTATCAATGTACAACAGAATCGTAGGATTGAGTTTGCAGGTGTGCAGAAAGACCCGATGGCTCACTTTGAAACTGGTCTGAACTGGTAAACTGTAATTGCTCCTCTTTTATAAATGGAGCTTTGCATCCTTTTGTTGCGCTGAAATGTGACTCTAGGCGACTTCCTTGGGTTTCTGGGTTGCAGGAGAAGTGCTGGGTGTTTTGTTGGAAAAGGACCATTTAAACAGTCTGTTTATATATCAAGTTAAAAAATGAGAGGGAGAAAAGCTTCAGTCTGGCCTCCGGCAGGAGGGCCCCCCTCATGAGCCTGGTCCTGCTCAAGGGAGTTTTTCCTAAAGGGGAGTTTTTCTTGCCACTGTTTGGCTTAAGGCTTTTCTCCCACTAGGGGAGTTTTTACCTGCCATTGTTTATGTAATAATTGCTCGGGGGGTTTATGTTCTGGGTCTCTGGAAAGCGTCTAGAGACAACTTTTGTTGTATTAGACGCTATACAAATAAAATTGAATTGAAACAGCAAATTGTTAAAAAGCAAACTGCTTTTGAAGACAAATATGAGCTTTCTTGAAATTGAAGTGTGAAATCTGAACAGAAACACAAATGTGAGGAACTTTTGAAGCAGATTTATGAGTTCCTACCACCAAATCTTCAGAAACACCAGTAAATGCGCTAAAGCTGAATAAAGAACTCAGTGGCAGGTTGTTTTTCACCAAAACTGTCCCAGGAATTATCTTTGTTGTTTTTACTTCGGCAGCTTTGATGCAAATAAACGAACAGTTCAGAGCCAGCAGGATTATTGTTAGCAATCAGTCATTTCTAGGGGTGGGACGATACGGGTAAATCACGATCCAATACTGTGGCGATATGTGACCCACAATAACGATAATTCTACGATATTCGATATATTGTAAGAAATTTCATCAACGATATATATGTGACTGAAAAAGAAAAAATACTAGTGATGCACCGATTGTTCGGTAACCGAAATTGTTCGGCCGAAAATGGAAAAAAAACACTTTCGGTGTTCGGTGGAATAAGTGGGAAAAAAACCGAACAATTAATAACGGCGTTGTAATATAAATACACTGGCCGCTCCGTAACTGTTGCGCAACACATAAAGTGTTGGCCAACCAAAAACTAACCACATAACACTCCCGTAATGGTTGCGCACCACATAAAGTGTTGGCCAACAAAAATCTAACCACATAAGAATTTTACCTAACATTCACCAGCAGGTGGAACCAAAACAACATAAATCAATCTATTACAGGTGCGTTTAGATGAGGAAATCAAACGTGGAAGAGCGTGGAGTGAAGTGGTGCAAACATGTCAGCAGTGTGGAAGTATTTTAGAGTGGCAAAGAATAATACAAGAATGGCTGTTTGCAATGAATGTTCTGCTCAAATATCTAGAGGGGGCACATCTGCAAAGTCTTTCAGCTACAAGTTTGATTTATCATTTGAAATGATAAAAAACCCTGAGCGCTTTAATGCATTTTTATTGTTTTAAGGCCTATGTTACAATGTTCAGTCAGTTAAGCCTAACGTAAGCTCAAAGATGGCCAAAAAATTTATTTTGCTAATTTATTTATTTTAAGTTATTGTTCTTTGCTGGTATAATGTCTGCTGGAATATTTAAGAAATGCTGGGAAATTAAAAAATTTTCAGTTTTTTATGTTCAACAAATGTTTTCTACCTTGTAATTTTGTAAAAGATATTTTTCTTTTAAAAGCATGCCTAAATCAAATTTATTTGATTTATGCAATAGTGAAAAAATTGGCAAAATAAATGAAAAACTGCGAAGAACCATGTTCGGTATTCGGCCAAGTGTTATTATTTTCGGTTTCGGCCACAAATTTTCATTTCGGTGCATCACTAAAAAATACCCATAAAAAGGAAAGCGTCTGTAGTTATGCATTTATTCAATGCCAAAACTTCATACAATGTACAAAGAAAGTGCATTTCGCTCCTAGGCTTGTAAATGTAAACACTGAACAGCTGGACAATTAAAGTGCATGAAAATTAATAACATGTTTTATTTAAACCAGGACAGTGCACCTCTTTGTTTCTAATACTGAAAAGTTAGTAAGCAACTTAATTTTGTATAGTACCTCACTTCCTCCTCCTAGGCTTGTAAATGTAAACACTGCACTGCTGGACAAATTGAAGTACATGAACAATAGTGCGGTGACAACCGCGTAAATCCATTATGGGTGTTGTAATAAAATATCGATATTTGCCGTCAGTTTATCGATTATTTATTGAGACAGAGAGCGCAACAATATATTGCAATATCAATTTTTCCCCCCCACCACTAGTCATTTCTATCTCAAGCTAAGAGGGAACAAATGATCCATCCATTAAATTCACCCCGTCCAAGTTCAGCCAACTCTAGCTCATCCTGGAGGATTCCGTTACTCCTTTTCCACCAAACTGGTTCCAGTTCTGGTCTAGAGGAAAGAACCACTTACGTAAGCGGAGGAGGTGGAGTTATTCAGACCAACGGCAAGACTGGGAGACGGAGACATTTTCAAATAAGAATGAATCTGGATGCAGCAAAGCATCATGGGAGGAGGAGGAGACAACCTGTCTCTTAGAGATGTGTCCACGGAGGAGCTACGTGGACCAAGTCCTGTTAGAGCAGATACCTGGTTGTTGCTGCAACTTTCATGCCAACGCAGAGACGTAACTGACGTTTGCAGCGACGTAATGACGTGGCTCCTCTTAGCACCCGAGATGTGGAAAACAAACCGGTTCTAAGTTTAACTAGTTTTGAGCCAGAACCAGCTCTGGAACTGGTTTGGTGGAAAAGGGCTACAAGTTTCCTTTTAAGAGGATTGTGCTTTATAGGTGGAGACGACTTTAGTCGTTTAGTGTTCGGTGGATTTTTTTTTTTTTTAATGATACGCAGGTTTATGATGGTGAATATCCTGCCAGGCCTTGAAGTTTTGACTTCAGAGTCGAACGAACAAAAATTGGCAGCAGAAATGACAGAAATCACATCACAATTTTAGTATCTAATCAAAAATTTTGATCTCACGTATGAATTTAAAAAGAAAAACCCATATAAAATGTTACTTTTGGGTTGTTTTTTCCTTATTTATGAGGTTTATTGAGAGTATTTAAGGTGAAGATCTTGTTAGCTTCTACTTGTAGACTGTTTGTAGTGGAAACAGAAAGCCCGGTTCCAAACTCAGCACTGGCCCAGAACCAGTTCTGGAACCGTTTTGGTGGAAAAAGGGGGTACTGGAGGACTCTTGTGCTCCCAGACTGGACCCTGAAGTCCAGCCCCCTGTGGAGGAAACTCATTTAATCTGCTTGACTTGCATTTGTGAGGAAAGAGGAAGATCCTAATTAAAATTGAGGAAAATACATTAAATAAATTAAAAAAACTGTTCCTTCCTTCCTTCCTTCCTTCCTTCCTTCCTTCCTTCCTTCCTTTCTTTTTTCTCCCATCCTCCCTTCCTTATTTTCTTTCCTACTTTCCTCCCTTCTTCTCTCCTTCCTTCCTTACTTTTTTCCCTTCCTTCTTTCTTCCCTTCCTTATTTTCTTCCCTCCTTCTTTCCTCCCTTCTTCTCTCCTTCCTTCCTTCTTTCCTCCTACTCACTCATTCCTTCCTTCCCTCTTTCCTCCTGCTCTCTCCTTTTTCTTCCTTCCTTCTTTCCTCCCTTCCTTAATTTCTTCCCTTCTTCTCTCCTTCCTTCCTTCTTTCCTCCTACTCTCCTTCCTTCCTTCTTTTTTCCCTTCCTTCCTCCTTTCCTCCTACTCTCTCCTTCCTTCCTTCTTTCCTTTTTTTTCCTTCCTTCTTTCCTCCTGCTCTCTCCTTTTCTTTTTTTCCTTCCTTTTTCTCCCATCATCCCTTCCTTCCCTCCTTCCTTGTTTTTTCCCTTCTTTCCTCCTGCTCTCTCCTTCCTTCCTTCCTTCCTTCCTTCTTTCCTCCTGCTCTCCTTTTTCTTCTTCCTTCCTTCCTTCTTTCCTCCTACTCTCCTTCCTTCCTTCCTTCCTTCCTTCCTCCCTTCTTCTCTTCCTCCTCCCTTGACCCAAAGACAGCACAAGGGTTAAACATGTATTGTTTGTTTTAATGACCCTAATCAGACCAGTGGGGATGAGTTTAGTTTGTGCAGATTTGTAAACATGGACCTGTATTTAGAAAAAGCAGCTGGAACAGACGAGCTCAAAACCACCAACTGTTGTTTACAAACCCTTTACTGAAGGAAAATGCTCCGACGGATCCAGTGACGAGGCTGAACTCTCCTCGGCATTAATTCCAGCAGCAGATCGGGTTTCTGCTCCTCCACCGGGCTTTTGTGTTGGAGTTAAACTGCTGGTGATACGACAGAAACGGCCACGGCCTTGTATGGTCAGATGGAGGAGAGGATTCATGCACTCAGCTTATCTCCTTGGGGCTGATTTACCAACATACTTGTCCAACAAAAGCTTATTTCTGAGTCCTTTTTTGAAGGGCACTTCTGAGAAGAGAGTAAAAGTAGTTTTCTACACCGTCCGTTGTGCAGAAAACCTCCTCTTTTCCTGAGTACGATCAAACTGGGAGACTTTTTTTTTTCTTCCAAGTTTTTATTTGGATCCCGATACAACAGCAAAACTGCAGCTATTCTTTCTGGGGTCCGACACATAATACACAGTACATTACAACAAAAAATTAAAAACAAACCTAAAGAGGTACCATATGAAAAACAGAAAATAAAGAAAAAATAGTCATTCCATTTAACATTTGGATATAAATAAAACGATACATATTCATACATTTTATAACATCAACAAATTCAAACAATGAATAGTTATCATAGTTTGCACCAATAACCATTTTTAATCATTTATTTATATTAATGTATGTACACATAGCCATATACATCTACATTATTTATTTAATAATAATTGTATTGTATTTTATTTTATATATTTGAAGTTTTAATAGTATCTAGAGATGTTTATTTACTAACAATTGTAATTATTTTATGTTAATAGTTTGCTTAAAGTGTTTGGGAAGTGGGTTCCATGCAGACATGGCTCTGTAAATCAGTTCTTTTACCATAGTTTGTCTTTATTTTTGGCAGTAAAAATTTACCTCTGACAGCATGTCTTGTGCTGTATCTATGATTATAATTTTTTTTTTTTAACTGAATCTCTTGCTTTTTCTTTATTCTTGTTAGGCCTTTCCTTCAGGTCATCTTATCATACAGGACTGTCTCAGAAAATTAAAATATTGTGATAAAGTCCTTTTTTATTTTCTGTAATGCAATTTAAAAAAAAAAAAAAAAAAAAAAAAAAAAAAAATGTCATACATTCTGGATTCATTACAAATCAACTGAAATATTGCAAGCCGTTTATGCCGTTTTTACGACTTTATAATAATAATAATAATGATTGGATTTATATAGCGCCCTTCTAGGCACCCAGAGCGCTTTACAGAAATCATTATTCATTCATACACATTCTCTCTGGTGATGGTAAGCTACATTGTAGCCACAGCTGCCCTGGGGCAGACTGACGGAAGCGTGGCTGCCATATCGCGCCTAACGGCCCCTCCGACCACCACCAACATTCATACACATTCAAACACATTCACACGGGGCAAGGTGGGTAAGGTGTCTTGCCCAAGGACACTACGACAGCAAACTGGGACAGAGCGGGATTCGAACCGCCGACCTTCGGATCATTGGACGACCCGCTCTACCACCTGAGCTACTGCCGCCCCAGACTTTGCTTGTTCCGATGTCATGAAAACGGAGGAGGCATGTGTGTTGCCACGTCGTGTTGGCGGGTTTGTCTCTGTCCTGGCTACGATGCCAGATGTCGCTCTGCAGCTCTGAGGAGTCGGGACGACGTCTGCAGAGCTGGAATGTGAGCAGGTCTGACGTGCAGCTGATAACGTTAAGCCTCATGCCTTGGTTTTCCTGCCCGAGCCGCCTTGAAGCAGACGACTCTCGTCACCAGTGCATTGTGGGTCTGCAGGGCTGACTGGAGCTGAATATACTCTATATACGGGTTGTTTACGCCACATGTGGTCGTAAAACTGCGTTCTTGCAACTCTGGCGTAAAAACAAATAAACCCCAGTCGTGTCGGTATGCAGATTCCTTCTTAGCATCGCTTTTAAATTATCAGTAGATAACTGATGAGATTCATCCGTGTCATTCCACGCTTGTTTTGTTCAACGCCCAGTTGCACAAAGACTCGTCCCATCGATGCTGAAAACATCAGCAGCAGTCGCATGCAAGCGGTTTAATGGCATTAACCCTTTATGACCGGCCGGAGCGCCGGCGCTCCCGTTTGCATTTTCATTTTCAAAATGTACAACCAAATAAAACGGCAATTATTTCTGGAGGTCAAAGGCTGCGTTCAGACTGCAGGCAAATATCCGATTTTTAGCCCATCCAGATTGAAACTGGATGACTCTTTTTGAAGTCTTTTGAAGTCCCAAACTGTATGAGATCCGATTTTTGCAAACCAGATGGAAACCACCTCCGCGAGGTTTCATATCGCATTTGGCAGATGCGTGTCAGTCTGAACAGCTCCAAACACTCAGATCGGATATGACTGTCACAGACCCATGCTCCAAACCACCCGGCCATTTCCAGTTGTGGAGCTACTCATCCTACAATCTCTGTCACGTCAAAAACTATTATTTGTAGTTTGAGTGTTGCAAATTCACATTACAAATCATGTTTTAATAGCAGAAAAAAAGACCGCATTTCCACGTAGGTGCGTGTCGCCGCGTACCCTACGCCGTAGGCTCTGCGTTGGTGTAACGCGGAACCATAAATCAGCCTTCAGTCGCGCTGTGAGCCTGAACCTGCAGCCCGTCAGCTCAACAGGAGGAGAGGATAAAGAGCGGGGCTGCCAGTTGTTCATTGCTGGTTGGTTTTGTTAACTCTGAGCTTTGTTGGTTGGTTTGTTAGTTTGCTGGTGGTTTTGTTCTGAACACCTTTCTCTGTTTCTCATTTTGCTGGGACGCCGGGTCCCTCCACCGAGACACAACTTTTGCGGTTTGCGTTCATTTTTATGTCTAAAAATGATGCGCAGTGTCGACCCAATCAGAAACGGTACAGATATTTTGGGATTTTTTTATATATATAAAAAAAATACATGACTTCACACAATACACGCGCTGGGTGACGCCTCCGCTCCGACGTCGTTGCTACGGCAACCCGTCAGATCAGTCAATGATGTGGCCCAGTCTGAACAGAGCCAGATCCGATTTGGACACTTGCTAAAAACAGTGTGGACAGTCAGCCCTGAAAATATATGGATATATATACGGATATGAGAAGGAATCAGATATGAATCAGATTTGCCTGCAGTCTGAACGCGGCCAAACAGGAATGTGTCTCAGAGTTTTAATCCATTAAATTGTTGGGAAAAATCCCATAATAAACCAGTAAAATTGCGGAAATCTTCAAAATTGTTGTTGCAGGTTATTTATAGATCCAGTTTGTGTTCGCAGCTCGTCCTACGTTGACGTACGTCGACACGTTGTCAGCGCGTCATCAGGTGGCATTTTTACACTCCACTTCCTGTGAAAAGGGAGGTGATGTCATTCCCCCGGGAAACTAGCCACTTGTTCGTGCTTTTTATCAGAGATTTTCACGAAAGATTACTCTGCGACAACCAACACTCACTATACAACACACACATAACGGTTTACCGTGAGCGAAGCTGATTTCAGCACCGGATGAAGACGCGATATATAAAATGAGATTTCTCAAAAAAAAAAAAACTAAAGCATGAATTAATTCTAGATACATTTTGGGTTTGAAAGACTTGTGTTACTTTTTCTAGCTGTGGGACTTCTGTATTTAGAAAAATGTGTAAAATTAAAAAAAAAAAAAGATTTACATTTTTTTGGTAGTTATTTGCACTTTTTAGCAATTTATTTAGTTAGTTTGGAATTAGAACATCCAGATTATTAAAGTTTGGCTTATATGGGTTGTTTTGATGCATAGCAAATAAAAATACTCCATAAAATGGCAATATAGCATGCAGAAATGTAAAAATATGCTTAGGCGGACTAGTTCTATGGTCATAAAGGGGTAAGCTGCTCCGATTTGATTCATTTCTATAATACTTCATTAATCTCCAGAGGGAAATTATATTGTTGCGTTCACTGTCACGAAAGGTCATAAACCGTGAGGACGGACATTCTCTACCTGTAAAACTGACCTGTCACTACATGATTTACTGGCTGCAGCGTCACCGTGTTTGTCCTTCATTCATCTACAGTTTTAGGCCTTGGTTACGACACGTAGCATCGCAGCTGACCCGAGGAATGAACTTGAGTTTGATTATATTTCTGAAAACACTGTGAAAAGTGACACCATAACTCGAGCAGGCTGCTTGGTTGTTTCTCCAGTTCCTTGCTCTGTTTTTGTTAAATATGATCCCGGCTCATGGTCGGGGTTGCTGCTGTTTGCAAACATGACAGATTACACAGATTATGAAACTTCATAAATACAGTTTTTGTGCTGATGCATCACATAAGACGGCGTGATGTCAGATGTTTCCGGGTCGGAGCTGCTTCCTCTGGTAAACGGCACCACAGGAAGTTCTGGGGGCGAGGAGGCGTTCATGTCTGCTGTGATAACTGCAGCCCGTTTAAAGGGCGTCTGCAGAACAAGTGGACAAGTTTCTAAAGTACAGGGACTATTTTTATATGAATCAACCTACTAAGTGATATCTGGGGCAAAAAATAAAACATTTCCATTTTAAAAAGAAATTATTTTAGTTGTGATGTAGATTTTTGAGGTCATTGGGTCCAGCTGTACTACCGTATTTTGCAAACCATTTGGCGCAATATCAGTCTGGTAACTTTATTCAACTTGTTCACAATAATCAGAATATTGTTCAGTTGTAACTAAAACAGAAAAATAAACTCACATTTTAAATCATTCTTCTTCCACAAATCCACCAGTAAAAAGTGGAGGAGGTAAACGTCGTACTACGTCCTGTTTGATATTAAGATTTGAAAACTGGGTTTAAACTAAAAACCTGACGTTGACGTCTAAATACAGTAAGGTAACATTGACTAGATGTTGGATGATGGTTGATTGCAGCGCTACATAATTAGTTATCTAACGATGTCTGAGGTTACAACCCGTATCCAACCAAGGACCAACTTTAATGCGTCTGACCATCAATCAAGCGGAGCGGCTTTGTCGTTACCAAAGTCACTAAAACTGCACTATTTTTGAGCTCAGTGTTCCAAGAATGCGAGTTTAGACTCGCAGTTAACTACTTGAAATTATCCTGGAAGCTTCACACTAATCTGCAATAGGGCTTGGTCACCAAGGTGCATTCTGGGACGCGGCGGCCGTGTTGGATGCCTTGTGAGTGTAAACAAACAGCAGTGTAGTAGCAGTGTGGTAGCACCAAGTGAACAGACGGAATGCAAAAAGATGTTAAACTGCTGGAAAGGAACTGGAATTTACCGGGATACCTTAAACAAAGAAGCCAGAGAGCGGTATATGGAGAAAATGATTATTAACGGTTTGGATCCATATGAAATCCCTACTAAAGAATGGAGCTCCTCGTCGGAGCGCCACTCTTTATAAGGGATTACTGCGTCTGCCGCAGTTCTGCACAACCCACGTCTTACTACCTTGTTTAGGAGTGTTTGGCAGCTGCTTTGGTAAATGTTTGACTCGCCATGTGTTTCAATAAATTAGTATAATAGTACAACATACAGTACACGTTGTGTATTAATCTTACTTTATTCTTTTTTTTACCGCTATATTATGCTGAAGAGGCGTGAGCAATATTGTTGTTTTCCTCGTGAGATCATTTTTTTCCTCTGCAGCTACAAATAAGAGTTAATATTTTTTCCTCAACAAACTAGTTATATCTGAAGATTGGGGTTAATCGCACCGCAGAGAGCTGGCCAGCAACTGCGTTTAGCTGGAGAAGTGGGGAATAAAACCCGTGTGAATGATCCGACCCCGGTCTGTGTGTTTGTGGTTTACTGTGGAACGTTATGTTTAGTCGTTACAGCCGTGATCCAAGCGAGCCGACGACTCTTTCACTCTTTTACTCTGTTATATCAGATACTTGGCCTCCGTGGTTCTGCCTCCAAGCAGGAAAGCGGTGAAAAGTTAAACCATTAGCGATCTTTTCCCCACGTCTGTTGTGTGGAGCTGCTGCAGCTACAACACGGCAGCGGGTTACCTTGGTTACAGAATAACGGAAAGTAACGATTACAAGTACCGGTAGGCTAAGACAAAAGAAGAGGGAGCACGTCTGTACACAGTGCAGTGGTCTGAAGAGCAGCTAATGTAGCATCCAACAGGGCGGCTCCGCCAGGTGATGACGTCAAGACGACCAAGCCCTATTGCTAGTAGTTTGCAGTAAAAAGCAGACAAGATTCCTTAATGTTTGCATTTGTTGACAACTGGCACATGGTTCAATTCATTTTTTTATATTGCATTTATTACAATACAAATGTTATCTAAAGGTGGTTTTCAGAGACCCAGAAAATAACATTAGCAAGTAAAACCATTTTAAGCTAAATTCAAACCATATGTGCATTTCTTTGTTTTAATGTAATGTATTGTTTTGTTCTACAGTAGCAGTGTTGTGATGATCATGTAGGCCAGGTTTAGGTCTACAGACGATGTTAAGCTCCAGGATCAGTAACAAACCCCCCAAGCCCCCCCCCAGCTCTCTAAACCCCAGCCAAGCGCTCAACACATCTAAATCCTCCCCAACACGATATTAAGTGACCCATTTTGCCAGACACGTCTCTAGTATGTCGAGGGAGACGAGCAGAGTTCAACCAGCAGCTCGACGGGTTTGTAAGTTCATCTAAACACACCTGGCCTCTGTTTTCATCTGAAAACCCGTCACAACGGGTGCTGGGTTTAATTTGGAGTTGTTTAGAAGCATTTTGTGGCCTGGCTGGTGTCTAAATCTGTCTCTATTGTGTTTTTATTTAATTATTTTTTAAAGACAGTCTGATGCTTTGTTCCCAGACGCCTGTAACAACATGTGACACCTGAAACACGAAAGCCGTCACTTCCCCGCGGACATGTTTGTCTTTAGCTGAGCGGAGCTCCGCGGGGAAGATAACGATCCACTCGCCGCCGCGTCAGCGGGTCGGAGATGATTTTACGTTCCCCGAGGGGAGGGGGGGGGGTTATCACATGAGGAATATCCTCCTCGCTGCCGTCTGCTGAACCTGCTGGTTTTAGTAGCGCGCTTGGGGGAACTCCAAAGTAAAAGCCGGGAGTTTAGGCAGCTCCAGTGGGTTGAGGATCCTCAAGGAGGACCCCGCCCCGCCCGCTTAACCCTTGTACTGTCTTTGGGTCAAAATGACCCAATTCTTCTATCCTTCTTTCCTCCTGCTCTCCTTCCTTCTTCCTTTCCTCTTTTCCTCCTTTTTTACCCTCCTTTACTCCTTTTTCTTCCTACCTCCCTTCCGTCATTCGTTCCTTTATTACCTTCTTTGCTTTTCCTTCCTCCTTTCTTTATTTTTCTCCATTCTTTCCTTCTTCCCTCCCTTCTTTCCTTTTCTCCCTTCTTTGCTTTCTTTCTCCTTTACTTCCTTCTTTTCTCCCTTCCTTACTCCCTTTCCTACTTCCTTCCTTCTTTTCTCCCTTCCTTACTCCCTTCCTTCCTTACTCCCTTTCCTACTTCCTTCCTTCCTTCCTTCCTTCCTTCCTTCCTTCCTTCCTTCCTTCCTTCCTTCCTTCCTTCCTTCCTTCCTTCCTTCCTTCCTTCCTTCCTTCCTTCCTTACTCCCTTTCCTACTTCCTTCCTTCCTTCCTTCCTTCCTTCCTTCCTTACTCCCTTTCCTACTTCCTTCCTTACTCCCTTTCCTACTTTCTTCCTTACTTCCTTCTTTCCTACTTTCTTCCTTACTTCCTTCTTTCCTACTTTCTTCCTTACTTCCTTCTTTCCTACTTTCTTCCTTACTTCCTTCTTTCCTTCCTTCCTTTTCTTCTTTCCTTTTTTCTCCTTTCTTCCTTACTTCCTTCCTTCCTTCATTCCTTCTTTTCTCCCTTCACCCTCCCTTGACCCAAAGACGGCACAAGGGTTAAAAAATACCCTTTAGAAAATGTGACTACTATAATTTTCAAAAGTTTATTTGAAAAGATGCAGGATGATGGATTAAAGCAACACCGTAACCACAGTTTAGAGTTTATGTACATGAATGTTTACAACTAATATAACACTATAATTAAAAGCTTAAACATATTTTGGATGATGATAATACATTTTATTCATTTAAAGGTGACCTATTATGGCATCTAATACCTATTTTAAACAGGCCTTGAATGTCTTAAAAACAAGTTTTTGATGGTTTTTGCTAAATAAATTAGAAATTCAGCCTCTGATCCATGTCTTTATCTTCCCATTCTCTAACCTCATTATCTATGCAGGATTCTGAGTGGGCGGGGCTATGATAATGAGGCTCTGTGCTGATTGGCTGCCTGAATGATGCGATACACCGCTACGAAAAAATGGCGGAAGCTCCGGCCGGCGGAGTTTGTTGTGGGCGTGGTTTCACGCATCGGAGGCCGACCGTCACTCCCGTTGTTACGTAACTTTGGGGAGCAGAATCTTATTGGCTCGTAGATCCACATCACACTGGACGGCTCATCCGGGCGGCTGTACAGACACTGCAGAATTTGGTTGCTTTCCTCCTTCTTTGAGTTGGCAGGCTGAGGGGAGACCACTTTATATATGTTAAAGCAAGAAAAAACACTTTATATATGTTAAAGGAAGAGAAAATGTGTTTTTCAGAATAGGTCCCCTTTAAGGCGCCTTTCAGGGCCCATAAGGTCACCCTAACAGTACAAACACACAATTCGCAACATTAATTACAGTGAATATTGGAGTATTATGGAATATTATGCCGATATTTCTGAGCTTGTGTTCCTTATCATTTGCACGGCTGGTTTCCTGGGCCGTGTGCTGCATTCAAGTTTATTAGTAGAGGGAGGAAGTGATACTCGTAGAAGAGCAGGGACATGATGGATGCTTGTTTTAAGGGGGAGGGGGGCAGAGCTGGAAAAGGCCTGCATGATGAGTCCCCAGGGTGGAATAACCCAAACAGATCCAGGACCGGTTCTGTTCGTCGGGAGCGTGATTACTTTTCTGAGATGGTGATAAGTGCAAGATCCCCCGCCCCCCCCTCTATAATCCAGTTGTTTCAGATTTTCCTGCAGTGCTGTCACAACGATTCAAATGTTAAGAATCGGTTCAATTCCGATTCTTAAGATTAAGAATCGATTCATCAAGATTCGATCCGATGTAATCTTTTCCCACATTCGTTTTTTTTTGGTCTTTTTCATTTTTGAGAATTGGGTTTTTTAGCATTTTATGCAAATGTAACCCCAAGACAGCATATAAAGTAACGAAATAAAGACAATATATGCAATTATAACTGAAAACTTTAATGTTTTCATACTTTTAAACATATTTAAAGGGAAAAATATGGCAATAGTTATTCTCTTGTCCAACAAAACCTTCCTTTTTTAGGCATAAACAAAAAAAAACAACCAAAAGTTGTAATGTGGTGATGAAAAAAAATCAATCACAGGATGACGCGCTGATTTGCATCAAGACGGCAGCCGACCAACGGGACACTTGGTCCTCGTTGTTTTTCCTTCCCTCGTTCTCAGCACAGCAAACCACAACTTTCCTCTCAACTTCCAGATGCTGGAAGCAATTTAAAGCTGCTTTCTTTTCTTTTTATTCCCATGAAATTGCAATTAAAACAGTTTACTTTTATTTGCTTTTGAATTATGGTTCATTTGTTTTTTTACTTTTCTACCAGCATGACGATGCATTTTCACAGTCTTTCTGTTGGATTTGTCGGGTTATTTGTTTAATTTGACACCAAGAAGTGTTCTTTTTATTTATTTATTTTTTTACTACTTTGTATTTTGACATTACAGAATACTTTTTTTTTTTTTTTACATAATATATACGTCGTACCAGTAAAAATAACGTGTCCATAACAGTCTTTCTATGGTTATCCCTCGTTCATGTAGCATTTACATACATCATGTTCTTCCATACAGGACTTTCTCAGAAAATTTGAATATTGTGATAAAGTTCTTTATTTTCTGTAATGCAATTTAAAAAAGAAAAAAAAGTCATACATTCTGGATTCATTACAAATCAACTGAAATATTGCAAGCCTTTTATTATTTTAATATTGCTGATTATGGCTTACAGTTTAAGATTAAGATTCCCAGAATATTCAAATTTTTTGATAAAGGATATTTGAGTTTTCTTAAGCTTGAATGTATGACATTTTTGTTTTTGTAATTGCCTTACAGAAAATCACAATATTCTAATTTTCTGAGACAGTCCTGTATATCCTCAGACAGTAAACAAACATCCTTATAACATCCCAAATCCAAGTAATGTCTCCATTTCCTCCAGTACTTGTTTCCCTTATCTGATTCATGTCTGAGGGAGAACGTTAGTTGTTCCATATACGGATTTCTTTAACTATTTCTATCCATTGTGAAATTGTTAGACACTCAGCAAGTAGTAAAAAGGCAATAACCAGGAAATGGATAACAGTATTTTCAATAAAAACGTATCTTATACTTATATTTATCTAATGCTTTTCTTTTCCAGAAGAGTAAAGTAAAGAGGGAGAAGGCACTGGAGACGGGTGCGAGCTTCTAGACCTCCGGTGTCGTCCGTATCTCAGCAGTGGGATGAAGCCGGATGCGGTTACCATGGAGACCACAGACCCTGCTGAAGGAGCTGCGGTAGCAGAGCCGTCCTCGCTGCAGGAGCAACCCTCGTCCCAACCCTCGTCCCAGCCGGAGGCCGTGGCGACCAACACGGCCCACGGCGACGCTCCAAACGCTCCCAAAGCCAACGGCAAGCCGCTGGCCGACCCCAAGGTCAAGCCCAAGGCCTTGGGCAGCAAAGCGCCGTCTACGGCGGCGTCTGGGCCGGGCTCTCGGCCCGGAACCGCCACAAACCGCACTGGGAACGATGTCAAAGCCAAGAGAGCAGCGGCGAGCGCCGCGCCGAAGCCGGCGGCGGCGGGAGCCGTAACTAAACGACCCGCAGGCGTTGCAGCGGTTTCCTCAGCCAAGACCCAGACCAGACCGGACCAGAACCAGACCAGAGTGCCTAACAAGAGACCGGCCGGACCCGCCAGGACCGGCTCGGCTCCCGCTGCCACGGCAACCAACGGGACCAGGCCGACGGCGCTGAACAAGAAACCAGCGGGCGAGACGGACAACGGCGCCAGAGCCAAGACCACAGGTGCGTCTCTTCTTTTTCTTTTTTTTGTGTGTGATTAAAATTTTTAAGAAAAGAGTCCTTTATTACGACGGAGTATTAGGGCCAAACTAAGACAAAAAAAAATTGGAAATTACGAGAATAAATAAATATAATGAGAATAAAGTCGCCGTCTGGCGCTCGAACCTGGAGACGGTTGGGGGGGGGAGCTGATAAGAGGGAGGAGCCGAGGAAGGCATTTGAATTGAGGGAATTGTGTGTGCTTATCAGTAAGTGTCTCTGTGAAGCGATGAGTCCGTCCGTGAACCTCCGCCCAGATCTGCTCTCAGCCAAATGTCCTTGATGTTATCAGGCGGCTCGTACAGTTCTGAGACAGGGATCCGTAGGTGTTCGTGGGAGAGGGGGATGGATAGTGGGGGCAGAGTCGTCTTGTTTACATTCCACCAGGAAGATTGTGACCGGGAGCGGTCGGCCCAAGACCGCTCTGTCGAGGGCATATTATAGAATCAGCAATTATTTCGAAAACAGGCAGCCTCAGTAATTTTCCGTCTGCCTTTCAGTCTCTGGTTCATCAGCGGCGACTCCAATCAGGCGAATTGTGATCAATTCCGGCCAAGCTGAGCTCCCAACTTCTCCAGGTTGTTATCCATCTTGTTAATGAGCTCAAAGACCCCCGCCAGCCTGCGGTTCTGTTCGAGAATTGCATCCAGCTTACGGGCCTGCTCTCCAAACGTAAAAGTCAGAGCGCTGATCGCTTTGCTTCACCCTTCAGCCACGTCCGGCAGCTTTGAAAGAGCCAAAGCGGCTGCCGACGACTTGCGCGTTTTGTCGATACATCAGGAAACCCCCACCTCCGATCATGAGGATAATCAGGAGAAATCCTGCTGTCATAAATCCAAATATGAAGGCATCTTCTACGTCCTCGATGGACATGATCGCCATGCACAAAGGCTTCCAATATTTGTAGGAATCCATTGTATATCCAGCAAAAAATGTCCCATCCGGGCAAGAGGGCTCCCTTACCCCCTGTCTTCTTGTTGCAAAATGTGGTCAATTGTGCTGAGAGAACAGTTAATCAATTCCATAATTGTAATTTCGGAGGAGTGAAAAAAAGAGAACTCTGAAGACGAGACAAGCAAGGAATAGCAGGGCAGACGGATAAGGGAGAGGTAGCAGAAAAGCGTCCGCCTTCGTCGAGAGCCGGAAGAAGAAAATGACTTTATTCTCGTAATTTCCTTTTTCTTTTTCTTTTTTTTTTTGGTCTTAGTTTGGCCCTAATACTCCGTCGTACTTTATTGATCCCCAGAGGGGAAATTCGGGGCCTACAGCAGCTCAAATACTTCTGTGTTACTTTTTTCCATTGACAGTTTTGAGGGATCCAGCTGTGGGATTTCTGTATTTAGAAAAATATGTGTTAAATTTAAAAAATGATTTACATTTTTTGGTAGTTATTTGCACTTTTTAGCCATTTATTTAGTTATTATGGACTTGTAACATACAGGACTGTCTCAGAAAATTAGAATATTGTGATAAAGTTCTTTATTTTCTGTAATGCAAAAATGTCATACATTCTGGATTCATTACAAATCAACTGAAATATTGCAAGCCTTTTATTATTTTAATATTGCTGATCATGGTTTACAGTTTAAGAAAAGTCAAATATCCTATCTCAAAAAATTAGAATATTCTGGGAATCTTAATCTTAAACTGTAAGCCATAATCGGCAATATTAAAATAATAAAAGGCTTGCAATATTTCAGTTGATTTGTAATGAATCCAGAACGTATGACATTTTTTTCTTTTTTTTAAATTGCATTACAGAAAATAAAGAACTTTATCCTAATATTCTAATTTTCTGAGATAGTCCAGTACAGATTATTAAAGTTTGGCTTATATGGGTTGTTCTGATGCATAGAAAATAAAAATACTCCATAAAATGGCAGTATAGCATGCAAAAATGTAAAAATATGCTTAGTTGGACTTGTTCTATGGTGGCTCATAAAGGGTTAAAAAACAATCCTGGAAGAGCAGGTAAAGAGCTTTCCCAGGGGACGCCATGAGCCCGGCGCTGCTCTCAACTGGAGATAAAAGAAAAAGGAGGAACCTGGCAGATCAAATGCATCCAAGAAAGTACCGTAGTCCTTGGTCTTTATAAATGTCTTTAAAGACGGTGAACACCCTGATGTTCCGTCGGGGAGCAGGGATGGGTTTTCCATCAATCAGGAGTTCTTTATTATGAAATGTTGGAGGAAAGGTGTGCCAGTTGTAAGAGATGTGGCCGTGTTTTTCTGCTAATCACCAAATCTTGACATGTCCTCGTCTCTTTGTCCCTCCAGCTGCCGCCAGCAGGACGGGGACCTCGTCTGCTCCCAAACCCGGCTCCACAACCAAACCTGCTTCTGCTGCCGTCTCCAGAACTGCAAGGTATGGATGACAGTAGCGTTGTCCCGATCAGGATTTTTTAGGTTTGATCCGATCCCGATCACTTGAGTTTGAGTATCTGCCAATCCCGATTTTTCCCGATCCGATCACTTTTTTTTGCTCCCGATACAATTTCCGATAGTTTTTCCCAATCGGATACATTTTGGCAATGAATTAAAAAAAAAAAAATAGGACTAAAACTAAATTATCTCAAGTTTCTTTTATTGTCCATTGGAGAACAACATGGACATATATTTCAACAAAGCTTATCAGCAAAATGTAAAAACATGAAATTGTAAACTAAAACAAAAAGTGCAGAATAGTGCAATAACAAAACTAAATACATTTTACTTCAAAAGAGGTGGTTGAATATGGAGGATTTTTTGTGCCAAAATTAAATAAATAAATACATCATTAATTAATTAAATTGGGAATGAAATATATCATTAATTAATTAAATGTGTCATTAATTAATTAAAATTAGAATGAAATATGTCATTAATTAATTAAAATACAATTCATTTTAAGTAAAAATATATATTTATTATTTCAGCATTTAATTAATTAATGACACATTTAATTAATTATTTCATGTTGCGTGTGAATCATGAAATGTAAAACTGCATTTAATTAATTAATGACACATTTAATTAATGACAGTTTCAAATAACAAAAAACAGTTTCACTTGTCAAACTCAGTGGGCGGAGCTAACGCAAATGTAGTGGAATCCACTGCTTTGGTCTGTACGGAGCCCTGGAGGTGACATGGAAATTATTATTGTTATCTCGTGCGCACGATTTTTTTATCTCGCGCGTGCGACTTACTGTATCTCGTGCGCACAACATATTATCTCATGCCATTCACTTCAACATATACAGCTATTGATGCCAAGCATTTATCTAGTCGTCGAAGTCCGATCTCGGGAAACTGGCTTCACAAACGACGTTTTAAAAGTGGAACTATTTCCAGAGGCGGAGTTGACACAAAGTGTTTCGACATTGTCACGTGAGCGTGCTGGACCAATCAGAGTGGCCGCTGGTCCAAGATCGCTGCCTACAGTGCTGATTTTATTTGTAGAAATAAGCTTTAAATTGCACTAAAATGACTACAAACAATGTTATATGTAAACGAAAATTAATCTGAATTATAAACCTAAGAGACCTGCTGAAACAGTGATAATTCTGTCATTAGATAGAACATTAGACAGTGATGATTCTGTCATAGGGGTTCTCCCTAATGATGGATACCCATATGCTCAAAACCTATGTTAAACCTGCAATAATATGTTTTCTATTTTAATAGAGTTATATTATAGTTATTATATATATATTATATAGATATTATATATTATTATAGTTGTAATATTTCTGGTTGGTTTTGTTAACTCTGAGCTTTGTTGGTTGGTTTGTTAGTTTGCTGGTGGTTTTGTTCTGAACACTTTTCTCTGTTTCTCATTTTGCTGGGACGCCGGGTCCCTCTGCCAAGACACAACTTTTGCGGTATGCGTTCATTTTTATGTCTAAAAATGATGCGCAGTGCCGACCCAATCAGAAACGGTACAGATATTTTGGGATTTTTTTATATATATAAAAGAAATACATGACTTCACACAATACACGCGCTTGGTGACGCCTCCGCTCTGACGTCGTTGCTACGGCAACCCGTCAGATCAGTCAATGATGTGGCCCAGTCTGAACAGAGCCAGATGCGATTTGGACACTTGCTAAAAACAGTGTGGACAGTCAGCCCTGAAAATCGGATATGAGAAGGAATCAGATATGAATCAGATTTGCCTGCAGTCTGAACGCGGCCCTAGTTTATCGGAATGTGTCCTGAAGCCCTGCAACAATCCATTATGTGGATTCGATTAGCCTTGACTGGATGTGCAGGGGAACCAATCAGGTGTTTGGAATCCGCCCACTGAGTTTGACGAGTGAAACTGACAGTTTTACATTTACATTTCATGATTCAGCAACACGAAATCATTAATTAAATGTGTCATTAATTAATTAAATGCTGAAATAATAAATATATTTTTTTACTTAAAATGAATTGTATTTTAATTAATTAATGACATATTTCATTCTAATTTTAATTAATTAATGACACATTTAATTAATTAATGATATATTTCATTCCCAATTTAACTAATTAATGATGTATTTATTTATTTAATTTTGGCACAAAAAATCCTCCATAGTTGAATGACATCCAGTCAAACTTACAAACACAAGAAAATTAAAATACTTTTACTGTCTTTGGGTCAAAATGACCTAATTCTCCTGTTCGTTCCTTCCTTCTTTCCTCCTTTCCTCCCTTCTTTTTTCCCCTTCTTTCTTTTCGCTTCCTTCCTTCCTTCCTTCCTTCCTTCCTTCCTTCCTTTCCCCTTCCTTCCTTCCTTTCCCCTTCCTTCCTTCCTTCCTTCCTTTTTTCCCCTTCCTTCCTTCCTTCCTTCCTTTTTTCCCCTTCCTTCCTTCCTTCCTTTTTTCCCCTTCCTTCCTTCCTTCCTTTTTTCCCCTTCCTTCCTTCCTTCCTCTCCCCTTCCTTCCTCTCCCCTTCCTTCCTTCCTTCTTCCTTCTTTCCTCCCTTCTTCCTTGCCCCGAAAACAGCACAAGGGTTAACTTTAGTCCAACATTCTGAATGGATGAAATGAATAGCAGCAGCTTAATGTAACATGAACAGATAGAACATTTCACAATTCAAACATGTAAAACATTAGTTTCACTTACTTCGTCAGTGGCCGAAAGTGACGTTAAATGCAACGATATATAAAACGATTTAATATATATTAAAAACATTAATAACTAGGTATGTCCCGATACTTTTTTTTGGCCGATACCGATGTTGTGAAAATGCCGTGATCGGGCGGCTGATCGATCAGGACAACACTAGATGAAAGTTCCCCGGCCTGACGAGCAGGAGAAACACGTTTCACAGCCGTGTAATTTAATTCCTAACAACGGCGAGCCACGTTCCTGCTCCCTGAGACCCGAGCGATGCTCGTCCCAGGAAACGGGATGAAAGGGAGGCTCTGTTGAGTCTCCATTGTGGTCTTTAGATTATCACCGAGTCGGATTTGCTTGAAGTGCATGAATCATGCTGGCAGAAATAACCTGAGACAGAGGGCCTTCAGACGCCGGGGACGCTGAAGAAACGGGGCTTTGTCCCGGCAGGAATCGGCCCGAGTCCCCGGGGCCGAGGGATGTTGACTCGGATCATAATCCCCGTCTCAGCCTCGCGCTTGTTGTTGGATCTCAGAGATGACACACTCGTTTCCTGGAAATGTATCCCCCTTTTTAAGACGGAGGCTTTTATTTGTTCCCCCGGGTCGACCGCAGAGCGTTCCGCCGTGTTCCCCCACTTAAAATGCCAACATGGTTTACGGTATTTTCAAGGGGAAAGTCACTTTCCTGAATGAAATCATCTTTGAAGTTTATGGCGCACGACTTTTCCGCAGGATGTTTTGTGCTGAGAAACCCGAATAGGTCTCTGAATAAGCAGCGGTTTGGACTAAAGCTGCAGCTATCGAATACTTTCGTAATCGAGTATTCTACTGAAAATTCCATCGATTAATCGGATAAAACTTACTTTTGCTTCATTAAAGTACAATTAATAAATATACAATAGAAAACAATACAGATATCTTAATAAAAAGAACCAATTAGTTTATTTTTATGAGAATAATTATTTATTTACATATTATGCAAACTAGTAAACTGTTTACATTTTCCAATAAAAATAAATAATTATTTTAGAAACTAAGTTTTTTTTTTTTTTTTTTTTTTTTTTTTTTCTCTAAGAATCAAAAAAATATTTTTAAACACTGCTTTTAAATTGTGCAACTTCACATTCAGAACCAACACGTTTCAACAGAGATGCTTGGCTGTGGACCGTTGTCATATTAAAAAGAATCCGTGCGAAACTTGAAATTTAAATTTATTTTTTATTTAAACGAGGCTTCGAGGCCGAGGAAATTCCTCCATCATTTTTTGTAATCGAGGTACTCAAGGAATCATTGCAGCTCTACTATGTGTGTTTTTAGTGTTTTTATCTTAAAGCCAAACAGTTTAAATGTGAACATTTGGCTTTGGTTCACCCTAGAACTGGTTCTAGTTCTGGTACTAGAACTGGTACTGGTCCTGATTTGGCTAATTGGTACAGTTTTGACAAACTCTTTGGCCTTTTTTAAAAAATGTATTTATATTTTTTAAATAGAAAATAACTATCACGTGTATAATTGTCCAGCTTGGTGGTTGCAGTTAGTTGTAAAATGTTCTGCTTTTGAGTAAACGCTCCACCTTGTGCTCCTAATTGGGAATTAAAAAAACAAACAACCTTTTCAGGTGGAGATTTTTTTATCTTTCTTGCTCTGATGATGCAGAATGTGAAACATTTCTGTCGACATCTCCCTCGGGGTTGGGGTTGGTTTCAGATCTGGTGACGACTGAAGTTTAGTCTCATTACATGAGTTGATTTGGCAGATGAGAACTATAACTAGTTGATAACTGCAGATACTGATCCACTTTGTCTCATGGATTATATATTGGAATCAGAACTTGAATAAGTTATGCTTTACTGAGCGCTAATCCCTCTTTGGAGTTGAAGTAAACTAGAAACTTGGAGATTAATGGCACTTTTCCACTAGAACCTACTCATCTCAACTCGGCCTGGTTTCTTTTCCACTACAATTCAGCTCCTGGAGCAGAAGTAGGAGGTTGGAGAAGCTGCTGTGACGTATTTGGTTGTGTGATCTAAACGAAGAAGAAAACGACACTAAAGATGTAGAACCTGGAGGAGATGATAAATGTCCTGCTGGGTCTTTGGCTTGTGTTTGATATTAAGTTAAAAAATGAGAGTGAGAAGTTTCAAGCGGCTTTTTAATTTATTTTAGTTTGCCTCTGTGCTGCTGAAAAGTCCGTTGGTAGCTGAGCAGCTATGAAGTGACAGAGTTCCTGGTAGATCTGGTCGTTCCTTATCGCCCGTCTAGATCCCTTTTTTAATTCTCTCCTCAGCACCAGGTTTATGAACATCTGCACCTCAGAGTTGGATCACCAAACAGACGTTTGCGCTGTATAATAAAATCACCGCAAGTCGCTCTCACACTGACTCCGGCTTCCTGATTCAAACGTCTGACGGCCCCCCGACCAATCAGTGGCGTGGAGGGTGGTGACGTCAGATATAGGACCGACTCAGCACGGTTAGAACCTCGGCAGAAAAGACACAGAAAAAGTATCTGCTTGGCTCCACCCGCCTCGGTCCGTAGTGGAGAAGCGCAAGACGGGGGCGTGGCGGGTAGAAGCGAGCTGAGGTGGTACTGGTGGAAAAGGGCCATTAGAACCTCGGCAGAGCAGATACAGAAAAAGTATCTACTCAGCACGTTAGACCCCTAGTGGGAAAGAACCAAACCGAGCTGAGTAGGTACTAGTGGAAAACTGCCATTAGTACGACTGTTGAAAAAATTGATTTTCCGATTTCTAAATGGATTCTCATATTTATTCCTAAAATCGATTTGCATGTCTAAAGATTTTTTTCTTTTTCTTTTCCCCCTTCATCATTATATTACAACTTTTGTTTGTTGTTTTTTTTAATTATGCCCAAAAAAAGGAAAGTTTTTTTGGACACAAGAATAACTGGTGTCATGTTTTTGCCTTTTAAATAAGTTTAAAGGTATGAAAACATTAAAGTTTTCAGTTATAATTGCATAAATTGTCTATTTCATTACTTTATATACTGTCTTGGGGTTACATTTGCATAAAATGCTAAAAACCAAATTCTCAAAAATTAAAAACCAAAATAGACCGAAAATGGAAATGGCCCCACGATGTTTCTGTTTCAGTTCTATCAGCATTCTGGGAGCTGATTGGTCCTTACAGCATCATTAGCTGCAATACTTGCTGTTGAATCTCAATATAATACTAGTATTAATATGTTGCAGAACTACAGTCATATAATTCATGCAACAGCTCAAAAAACATTTTTAATAACACTAACCCAATCAATATCGGAATCAAATCTTTATAATCGATTCTGAATCTTAAGAATCGAATCGATTCTTGACATTTGAATGGATCCCCGGCCCTAGACATAAGAGTATCAAAAGTGGATTCTGCTTTCACATAAAAGTTACTGTTTCCACCAGAAGTTGGAGCTGGTTATGTTGAACCTTTGATCCGTATCGGTGTAGATCTGGCAGTTGGGCAGTAATCCCAACAGTGATGTCAGTGCTCGGATCATGACCGGGGGGCGGGGGGGTCATGTCATCGTCACGGCAACATCGTCACGGCAACAGCCTTCCACAGCAACACTTGTAACAGGATTTTATATAATGTTTCAGGATTTGCAGAACTATCCAATCAGGTTGGGTTGCGACTCCCGCTGACTCGCCTCCCGCTTGTAATGTCAGCGCTGTGATATTGACTTTCACGTTGCCGTGACAACAGCTGTTGTCCTGTTTAAAGCGTGGTCATGTTTCAGGCCGGAGTCGTCGGGGGACCCGGCTCTTTCATGACGGATTAGTTGATCTGCTCCGAGGGACGGTTTAATGTATCATGTTTGTTTATTTATTTTAAAGGTTAATTTCACTTAACTTCTGGCAGAGAAATCACATTTGAGTCTTTATTCAACTCTGAGCTTTTTGAAATGGGATTTTTCCTTCATGAAGGAAAGAATATGATTCAGATAAACGGGTTTGATTCTATTGCAGTAAAATGTTAAATGTGTGCTGAACACTTTGTACTAACTGTTTTGAAAAGGAAAGGCCCTTTCCCTTTGTATTTGGACGGTTCCTGCAGTAACAGCAGCTGATTTTAAACCAACATTTAGACAGTTGTTCCTCCTTTTGGAGAAGAGAGGAAAAATATATCTACAATTAGAAGCTAATAAGATCTTCACCTTAAATACTCTCCATAAACCTCATCAATAAGGAAAAAAAGAACCCAAAAGTAACATTTTATAGTAGTTTTCTGTTTAAATTGCTTCCTGAGATCAAAATTTTTGATTGGATAATATTATTTTGATTAGGGCTGGGGATCGTTTCAAATGTCAAGAATTGATTCGATTTTGATATTCGATTCTTAAGATTCAGAATCGATTATCAAGATTCGATTCCGATATTGATTTGGGTTAGTGTTATTAAAACAGTTTTTTCAGCTGTTGCATGAATTATATGACTGTAGTTATGCAAAATATTACTACTAGTATTATATTGAGATTAAACAGCAATTATTGGCAGCTAATGGTGCTGTAAGGACCAATCACCTCCAGAATGCTGATAGAACTGCTTTCAGAAACATCGTGGGGCAGAATTACCAAACAGATCCAGGGAGGAAACAGACGGATGAAATCGGTTTGTTTTTCCCACATTCCGTTTAAATTTATTCCATTTTCCGTCTATTTTGGTTTTTAATTTTTGAGCATTTGGTTTTTAGCATTTTTTGCAAATGTAAGCCCAAGACAGTATATAAAGTAATGAAATATAGACAATTTATGCAATTATAACTGAAAACTTGAATGTTTTCATACTTTTAAACATACAAAAAAATAACCAAAAGTTGTAATGTAATGATGAAAAAAAAAAAATACATAAATAATGAAAAAAAAATCAAAAAAAATCAATCTATAGACATATGAATTGATTTTTAGGAATTAATGAAAATCGATTTAGAATTGGGAAATCGATTTTTTTTTTTTTTTTTTTTTTTTTTTTTTTTCAACCCAGGCCTAATTTTGATGGGATTTCTGTCATTTCTGCTGCCATTTTTTGTTTGTTCGACTCTGAAGTCACAACTTCAAGACCTGGCAGGATATCCACCATCATAAACCTGCGTATCATTAACAAAATCCACCGAACACTAAACAGCTAATGTCGTCTCCACCTATGAAGCACAATCCTCTTAAAGGACTTGTACCCCTTTTTTCACCAAACCGTTCAGGAAGGTTTTTTTTCCAGAACGTATCAGATCTGGATCCTTCTCTGATCCCGGCTTCATGATTCTGGTCGCTGAGAACGGGAGAAGCCTAAAGCTGTAAAACCCGGCTCCTCCTTGACTTTTGCTCTCCTCCAGTAATTATCTGCTGTCCTTGTGATGAGCATTCACCCCCCCTCTTTCACTCACTTCCACCCTTTTTATTCTTTTTAATTTCCTTCTGTACATGACAGGAGCCGGGCTTGTGGCCAGCTCCCTTTACGGCCCTCACATCCGGCCAGCGTCCACTCATTTATCTCCTTCCTGCAAACGAGACGCTGACGGGGAGACGAGTGTTGGTTCAGCCTTCGTGCAGCTGAACAGTCTGAGATGATAAACATTCACACGGTTGGGAATAAAACCGCCGCTGGATGATTGTTCAGCTCTTTCATTGTTTGCACAAACCCCCCCCCTACAGAAAGATGATGTCATCCTTGCTTTTTATCCTGTTGATGACAGAACTGGTTTTCCAACTTTATTAGGGCCCGAGCACTTACAGTGCGAAGGCCCTATTGTATCTGTAGGAATTTTTTTTTATCTTTCTTTCTTTCTCTTGACGAAAGGAGGGCCTTTTTTCCCCCTAAACGTGCCCCAAAAGTCACCAAATTTTGTACGCAAGCCAGGCCTGGCGAAAAATTTGATTTTGAGTTTGCATGGGCGTGGCCTAACGGCTCAACAGCGCCCGCTAGAAAACTTTGCGCCTCAAGCCCCACAATACGGTTTGACGTACATGCACGAAAATCGGTACACACCTGTATCATGGCACAACTTAAAGAAAAGTCTCTTGGCGCCATGGCGGAAACCGAACAGGAAGTCGGCCATTTTTGAACATTTGGAATTAATCGCATCATTTTGGCGCAATTTATGCCATTCCTTCAGCAGTTAATACGGCCTGAACCGTAACGTGCACCCAGGTGTGTTATACATCAAAATGTCCGTCTCCATCCTGCGACGACGCACATTACTTTTCTCAGTCAAAAGCGTTACCGTGGCGACGATAGACGCCAAAAAGCGCGCGCCCCCTTCATCTGATTGGTCCATATGTGATAGTTCCCCAAAATTCACCAAATTTTGCATGCAAGCCAGGCCTGGCGATAAATTTGATATTTCATGGTTTGCATTAATGGGCGTGGCAAGATGGCTCAATAGCGCCCCCTAGAATACTTTTCTCTGCCATAACTTTTGAATGGTTTGACATAGAGTCGTGGGTGGTGTCATCGGACTCGGTTTTGACTCCTTCACCTTAATCGGTGCAAATTAGCCCCGCCCCTTCTTCTGATTGGTCGATATTTGATCGTCTCTTTTTTCTGGCATAACTGTTGAATGGTTTGATATACAGAGTCGTGGGTGGTGTCATCCACTAAATGTCCAGGCCTGAAGAATCTACATCAAGTCATACAAGCTTCCACTGCAGCCTGAACCTGCACAAGGGTGGAGGAACGTTCATCGCTGCTTGCAGCTTTATTTTTTTTTTGTTATTACATTTTTTTTATTTGCAAAATAGACAGACAATGTTTATAAATTGCAGAGCAACATGTATAAACTAAGTCTCATCTACGCATTTGCTGCATACATATATAGCAATAACTTATAATTGTTTAGTTATTAAAACAAGAACGAAAAGAAAACCAGTTGATTGGGGTTTAAGACCTCAGGAGGGGATTCATCGCTTTAACCAGTATAAGTTGCTAGATAGTTTGACCAAATTTCCCAATAAATTTCAAACTTTTCTTGTTCCGGCTTAAGAATAAATGTTAGCTTCTCCATTGTGTAAATATCCTTAATAATTGTAATCCACTCGTCAACTGTAGGAGAGTCTTTAGTCAACCATTTCCTCGCGATTGCTTGTTTTACTTGCAAGTAGTAAAATGTTGTACATATACCGTATTTTCTGGACTATAAGCCGCTACTTTTTTCATAGGTTTTCAACCATGCAGCTTATACAAAGGTGCAGCTATTCTGTGGATTTTTCTTCCACCGCTCGGGGCGCTGTAACCGGAATTAGAATAAAAACTAAGACAAAATAAATGCAAAGAAGAATACACTACTTATTCTTTAGCAGATAGAAGTAGGTAGAAGCAGATTTCAAACAGATAAATAGATAAATAAATACTGGTTATTTTCTCTTGGTTCTGTCCCGTTTTAATCAGCAAAGTTGCTGCCGTGTTAAAAGGATCTATTTAGGCACAAACATGTACATCATTTACAGTTCAAAATCGTTCTGTACATGTTGTAAATATCTAATCTATCAACATAAATATCTGCGGCTTGCATATCTTTTTTTTTTTTTTTAAATAAAGCGGATGCGGCTTGTATGCAGGTGCGACTTATAGTCCAGAAAATACGGTATTTGTTTCCCGGTCCGGTCTTAGCCACAGACATAGTGTCTCAAACCCCAGCAGGATGGATGCCGTCATGATTTTCTCCATGTTCAGTTTAATTTTGTCCCAATACTTTGAAATGACCGGGTCCCAAAAGTCCCAAGTCCCAAAACACCTGGAAATGTGTTGCTTTGCTCTCACCACAGCGTCTCCAGCAAGATGTACTTCCTCCCAGAGAAATCCTCTAAAAAACCTAACTACGTTTTTCCACCCAAATTCTCTCCAAGACAGAGAGGATGTACAATTATCTTCCCCCATGTTTCCATCTGCATCTTTATATTACTCTCCTCCTCCCATTTCTCCTTTTATATATACAGTATCATCTCCTACTAGTTCTTGCAGCACCTTTTTATATATCCTTTATGTTGCCACAGTTTTCCAACTTTTGACTATTTTCATCGGCATCCGGTAATTTATCAACAGCCAGAAAGTGAAGTCCGGACTAGTGTGGTACTTGTGACCGCCGGCCTTTTGCAGCTCCGCTCTAAAGAAAAGACCTGCAGCATCCATCACTCTGACGGGTGACCCCGACGCCCGGCTAGCGCCGCTCTGCAGCGTTTCCTCCGCCGAGCCGATTCAGGCCGTCGCTCCTCGTCGGGGAGATAACCGGGACCTTCACGGCCTCAGGAATCTGGAGCTTTTACAAGCCAAACAAGAATGAGAGGGGAGGGGGGTGAAGTGCTTGCACTGCTTTTAGTATTTGGAGAGTTTCCTGCAGCGCTGGGGAGGAGAAACTGCCAGCTAATTAATCTTCCCAGTATTAAAATAATAGCTGCATCGAGGGACTCCGGCCCTCCAGTACAAGATGTTTGCATCTTTAACTAACTGAACGAGTGGGGAATGTTTTGGTGATGCAAAGATGGAAATGGTTTTTCAGGTTTAACTTTTTTGTTCATAGTATTCATTAGGCCTGGGTGTTGTTAAGAACCTCACGATTCGATATTGATCTACCGGTAAATGCTTCGATATCAATTCGGTAATTTTTTATTTTCATGCCTATAACACGTGGCATGTTACTTCACATGGAAATGAACTGAGCAATTCAACTTAGCAGCACCGTAATGGCTCACTTGTGCATTTGTACTGTAGTACAAAAGTTACTGTAAAATAAAAAGAAACGCATGACAGTTCTGTGTCAACATGATCGCATATCGTGGTTCAAGTGTGTACCATCTTCTTAAAACTTTGATTTTCCACAACACTGTACGGTCGAAGGTCGTTACAAATGCAGACGACTCCGTTATCTTCTGTGCGCGGACAGATCTTGGCGGTAGTTTTGCAGACAAAGGCTTTGTGGAGTTGAAAACTGTTTTGTGTCCACAGTTTTAGCCGTAGGTTGTTGCGTCTGCATGGTGTCGGCTTAAGTGTTTCCGCAGGTTTGTCGTGTTGCTGTTGTATTTCAGTTCTGCCTGGCACAACTTACACACCACCCCACTTTTGTCTGTTTCTCGTGTTCCTTCTTTAAATGGGAATTCAAAATGTGCTTTAAATGGGAAATAAAAAGTGCAGTGCCATGAATATAATTGATATGGATAGAAAAAAAGTGTTGTGATATTGCACAACCTTATAGAATAGAAGTTATTGGATCTTCTCTAAAGTCAGATCTCTGATCCATTGACTTTTTTTTTTTTCCTCTTCTCATTGAATTTACAAAAAAAATAAGGCACATTATACATTCCAAAAAACATTTTCATCAAAGAGCACTGAGCGACCAATGAGTAACAAACCAAAAGAAAGAAAAAACGCAAGTGATCAGTCAGGAATTAGGGTACAAAGATGCTTTTTGAATCGTGGAATTGACTGGAAGTTGGAGATCTGTCTTTCCATTGAAGCAATATGCAGATTTGTAACTTTAAAGCGACTCCAGGTCCCGTCCTCCTGAACGCTTTAGGTCACCAGAGCAGGAGTCCAGCGTCTGGGCGTGTTGCTGCCTCCCTGGTAAACGTTTGTTTACACATGCAAACCCAAAGAAGTGCTTATTGCAGCGTTTGACCTTTTGAAGACCCGGAGAACCCGGCGTTTGGTCGTTAAAATCCCACCGAGGCCGAGCAGTCGTTATCCCTGTAACTGTAACTGTGGTCCGCATCGATTTCAACCATCGACAGGAAATGTAATCCATACTAATAAGTAAACAGAGACACCAGCCACGGGGTGTGTGTGTGTGTGTGTGTGTGTGTGTGGGCATTAGTTTAGTTTTATTTCCTTGTAGGCTCTATTCCAGGCATCAAACCTTCTTTGACTCATCATAAAACTTTGGCAGGACAACGGTCAGTGGTTGTTTGTTCTGCGGCTGTAAATTCCCCCGTATTTCCGTCGGTTAAACTTTTCTTTCAATCATTCCCCCGTGGATGATCGTTAACTCCACTTCGTCCCTCGTTACCACGGCTACCCTGTCAATTTTTTTTTTATTTTTTCTGTCTGCTCCATTTAAAAGCCTTCAAATCCGAGCCGTCCTCCTGACCCACGTTTGTCCCGTCGTCCGCCGTTACCCAGCATGCACTGCGGCCAGAGGTCGTCTCGTCTGACACACTTCACTAAACCCAAATCTTCTGACGTCGTCCAATTACCCGTCCGAGCAGCGTCTGGTCTCGGAGGAACAGACTCTCATTGTCATGGCGACTGATGTGGGAGCGGCATCTGCTGCAGGCGGCGGCTGCTCTGAGGGCCGTCGGCCCCGGGTCAGCGGGAGGTCAAGGCCTCGCCGGCTCCTCACAAACACCAGGAAACTGGACCACATTACACCAGGAAACTGGACAATATTACACCAGGAAACTGGACCACATCACACCAGGAAACTGGACCACATTACACCAGGAAACTGGACAATATTACACCAGGAAACTGGACCACATCACACCAGGAAACTGGACCACATCACACCAGGAAACTGGACCACATTACACCAGGAAACTGGACCACATTACACCAGGAAACTGGACCACATCACACCAGGAAACTGGACCACATTACACCAGGAAACTGGACCACATTACACCAGGAAACTGGACCACATTACACCAGGAAACTGGACCATATTACACCAGGAAACTGGACCACATTACACCAGGAAACTGGACCATATTACACCAGGAAACTGGACCACATTACACCAGGAAACTGGACCACATCACACCAGGAAACTGGACCACATCACACCAGGAAACTGGACCACATCACACCAGGAAACTGGACCACATCACACCAGGAAACTGGACCACATCACACCAGGAAACTGGACCGCGTTACACCAGGAAACTGGACCGCGTTACACCAGGAAACTGGACCGCGTTACACCAGGAAACTGGACGCGTTACACCAGGAAACTGGACGCGTTACACCAGGAAACTGGACCGCGTTACACCGGTCATGAAATCACTACACTGACTTCCAGAGTTTAAAATCTTCCTGCTGGTCTACAAAGACCTGAATGGTCAATTGTGCAGACCGGTTGTCGTATCGTGGTGGTACTCATTGATTTAGTTTGAATTTATGTCGTCATGATGTTTCCTTGAAGAGCTCGCTGGCTGGAATCAGCCAGATGGATTTAGTGTGAGGTTGGAACAACGGTGTATTCCAATTTCCCCTCTGGGGATCAATAAAGGACTATCTTATTCCAACATTTGATTCCAACTGGATTATGATGTAGATTTGAAAACTGGGTTTACTCTAAAATCCTGATGTTGACGTCTTAATTACAGTAAAGTAACGTGGACTAGATGCTGGATGATGGTTGATTGTAGCTACATAATTAGTTATTTAACGATGTCTGACGTTACAACCCGTATCCAACCAAGGACCGACTTTAACCCTTGGGCTGTCTTCGGATCAAGGAAGGAGGAAGAGAAGAAGGAAGGAAGAATGAAAAGAAGGAAAGAAGGAAGGAGAAAACAAGGACAGAAGGAAGGAGAAAACAAGGACGGAAGGAAGGAGAAAACAAGGACAGAAGGAGAAAACAAGGACAGAAGGAGAAAACAAGGACAGAAGGAGAAAACAAGGACGGAAGGAAGGAGAAAACAAGGACGGAAGGAAGGAGAAAACAAGGACAGAAGGAGAAAACAAGGACAGAAGGAAGGAGAAAACAAGGACAGAAGGAAGGAGAAAACGAGGACAGAAGGAGAAAACAAGGACAGAAGGAAGGAGAAAACAAGGACAGAAGGAAGGAGAAAACGAGGACAGAAGGAAGGAAGGGAGAAAACGAGGACAGAAGGAAGGAAGGGAGAAAACAAGGACAAAAGTAAGGAAGGGAGAAAACGAGGACAAAAGTAAGGAAGGGAGAAAACGAGGACAAAAGTAAGGAAGGGAGAAAACGAGGACAAAAGTAAGGAAGGGAGAAAACGAGGACAAAAGTAAGGAAGGGAGAAAACGAGGACAAAAGTAAGGAAGGGAGAAAACGAGGACAAAAGTAAGGAAGGGAGAAAACGAGGACAAAAGTAAGGAAGGGAGAAAACGAGGACAAAAGTAAGGAAGGGAGAAAACGAGGACAAAAGTAAGGAAGGGAGAAAACGAGGACAAAAGTAAGGAAGGGAGATCTTGAAGGAAGGGAGAAAACAAGGAGGGAGGGAAGGGAGAAAACAAGGAGGGAGGGAAGGGAGAAAACAAGGAAGGAGGGGAGAAAACAAGGAAGGAAGGAAGGGAGCAAACAGGAAGGGGAGAAGGAAGGAGAATTATGTCATTTTGACCCGAACACAGTACAAGGGTTAACGTGTCTGAACGGTCGACTAAAGTCACCAAAAAATGTTGACAGATTTCAGTTCAGTCACCACTTAAAACTGGTTCCAGGTCAGTAAGCACAACTAAATTCATACAAAAGTCTATGATTATAGGGAGCACTGATGATTTCTGAGAAAAATTGAGGATTTTAAGTGCCTTATAGTGCTGAAAATACTATAGTTGAAGAGCGCTGGCTTGAATCAGTGAGATGGAGAAAAGCCCAGAAAAGGTTTAGCTTCTGGTTTGAGATTCCTGGATTAACCTCGATGTTGTCAAACTTTCTGACACCAGACTTCAGTTCTGTGTTTCTGCAGACGTGTGCGTCAGATCTCGGTCCATAATTCCGCTGCAGGTCAGACGTGATGAGAGTTCTGACGTAAATGCAGCGGTTGAGGCCGAGTGTAGCTGGAAGTCCCGCTGTAATCGGGTCCGTTCTGAGCGGAACCAGATGCTGCAGGGAAACGAAAGCATTGTGTTTCTAAGTGTTTGCAGAAACACTTAGATCACGGTGGATGTTTAACTGGGTCTTATTCACTAACTTAATGGATAAAACCCACTTAAACATTGTGATTTTGCTTTTAATCTTGTACAATCTTGTTAAAGCGTGCATATTCTTTGTGGACTCATTTAACCCTTGTGCTGTCTTCAGGTCAAGGAGGGAGGAAGGGAGGAAAGAAGGATGGAAGGAAGGTTGAAAATAAGGAAGGGAGGGAGAAAAGAAGGAAGGGAAAAAAGGAGGGAGGAAGGAAGGAAGGGAAGAAGGAAGGAGAGAGCAGGAGGAAAGAAGGAACAGGAGAATTATGTCATTTTGACCCACAGACAGTACAAGGGTTAAATATCTTAATACTTCTTGTAATATTTAATTTGTATTGAGGTGCAGCGACTCCTCCCAGTTTGACCTCGTCTCTTATCCTGCAGGCCTGCGACGGCTCCCTCAGCGTCTCGAGCAGCGTCCTCCACATCCAGACCCGCCACCGCTCCCACCAGGCCTTTCACCACCTCCACCCTGAAGACCTCGGCCCCCAGACCTGCTGCAGCTGCAGCGCCCCCTGCTGGCAGAACCGCGCTGACGCAGTCGCCCAGACCTGCAGCCGCCAGGAGAGGTGAGGGAGAGAGGACTGCTGTTTCAGTCTAGTCTCTGGGTCACGCTATCATTGTAGTCACGTTCATTCTCCTTAACCCTTGTAATGTCTTTGGGTCAAAATGACCCAATTCTTCTATCCTTCTTTCCTCCTGCTCTCTCCTTCCTTCTTCCTTTCCTCTTTTCCTCCTTTTTTACCCTCCTTTACTCTTTCTTCCTTCCTCCCTTCCGTCATTTGTTCCTTTATTACCTTCTTTTCCTTCCTTCTTTCCTTATTTTATCCATTCCTTCCTTCTTTTCTTCCTCCCTTTTCTCCATTCTTTCCTTTCTTTCTCCCTTCCATCTTGTCTCCCTTCCTTACTCCCTTTCTTACTTCCTTCCTTCTTTTCTCCTTTCTTCCTTCATTCCTTCTTTTCTCCCTTCACCCTCCCTTGACCCAACGACAGCACAAGGGTTAAGTCGTGTCAAGTTTCAGTCGACTAAAAGTCTCAGCATTTTAGTCTTAAGTCAGAATTGACTATTTTAGTCTCGTTTTAGTCAAAGATTGTTTTTAGCCAAACCCATTTTACAATTCAAACAAGGTTATCTTGTTATTATATTATTGTTACCTTATAGACTCAAGAATACATCCATTCCAGATACAGAAGACTCTAATTTGAGTTTACAACATATTTTTCCATATTTCTCCCCGACGACACATTGGGTTTTCTTTTGCACGTCTATGTAGGAAAGTGGATCCAAAGACGGATCTTCTTCTCCAGCCCCAGAGCAGATCCCCGCGTTTCTCTCTGTAACTTTGTTTTTAATGGACGTGAACCTAGATCTCTGCGTTAACGGCATCAGCCTCTAACTCTGCAGCTGCATCTTCTGGATCTGATTCCCTGCTGCAGCAACTGGGATTGAGGACTAACGTCACCCAGCAGAACTAAACCAGAGAAACTACTGAAAACATGGACATTAAACCAGAGAAACTACTGAAAACATGGACATTAAACCAGAGAAACTACTGAAAACATGGACATTAAACCAGAGAAACTACTGAAAACATGGACATTAAACCAGAGAAACTACTGAAAACATGGACATTAAACCAGAGAAACTACTGAAAACATGGACATTAAACCAGAGAAACTACTGAAAACATGGACATTTGTTAGAACATTTCGTCTCGACACATTTTAGCAGAGCTTTTATTTTGTAATCTACATTTTAGTCTCGTTTTTATTCCTCTACGATGTTGCATTATATATTTAATCATCGTTATCGTCACATGACCAGCATTTTTCGTTGCGTCTCGTCTCGTTTTCCTCAGGTAATAGATTCGTTGACGATGATATTTAGTCATAATTTTGCATAAAAAAACATTTGCCAGGAAAAATAATGGCCGTAGTTGGGCAGCCCAGAAATATAATTGTATATCTGGAAGCCCTAGTCCTCCTCTCTTTGCTGGAAGACACAATGTGGGCCTTTTAATCCTTGGGGCCTTGTTACTCCAAATGAACTTGCCAATTATTTTATTGTATTTGTCAAAGAAGGATTTTGGAAGGTCGATTGGTACTGATTGGAATAGATACAGGAGTCTAGGGAATATGTTCATTTTGATGACGTTTACCCTGCCTATAAGACTCAAAGGAAGGGTTGTCCATCTAACCAAGTCTTTTTCAATCTTTTGTAGTAAAGGCAGGTAGTTGAATTTATACAGGTTTTTAAGAGTACCGTCTGTTACGATTCCTAGATATTTAATCTTGGGTTTAACCTGAAAGGGTGAACAGAGAATCTTTGTGGAAACGCCGGGTTTGGATATTGTGAGAAGCTCGCTTTTAGTCCAGTTAATTTTGTAGCCGGAAAAGCTACTAAAGCCATCAATCAAGTTCAAGAGGGCTTTAAGTGAGGTGTCCGGATTGGTTAAAAATAAAAGTATGTCATCAGCGTATAGCGCAATTTTGTGTGTGGTGTTTCCAATTGTAATTCCCTTTATGTTAGGATCTTCCCTTATTTGTTGGGCCAGTGGTTCCAGGATGAGCGCAAAGATTAGGGGCGACAGGGGGCACCCCTGTCTTGTGCCACGCCCAATATCAAAGGGACTTGATATACTTCCATTGGTGCTAACTCTGGCTCTAGGTCCATCGTATAAGAGCCTCACACAGTTTGTAAAATAATTACCAAAATTTAAATGTTCCAAAACTTTAAACATATAACACCACTCCACACGATCAAACGCCTTTTCGGCGTCTAGCGAGGCAATTACAGGTGTATCCTTTAAACTTCCTGCCTCTGATATTATGTAAAAAAAGGCGCCTCAAATTGTTCATCGAGAATCTGTTTTTTATAAAGCCAGTCTGATCTTTGTGAATGAGTAATGATAGATGTTCTTCTAGCCTTGTTGCTATTGCCTTGGCAAATATCTTACTTTCCACCGAAAGCAGAGAGATGGGGCGATAAGAGCCCATAAGTTCAGGGTCTTTCTCCGGTTTGCAGATTAGTGTAATGAGGGCTTCCCGAGTTGTAGGGGGTAATGTCTTGCTGTCAATCGAGTGGCCGTACATATCCATTAAAAGGTTCAACAAGTGGCTCTGGAATAAACATTTGTCCTCTTGATTGTAAATTAGTTTACGTGTATCGTCACACTTCTGTCTGCACGTTTGACTGATTTTTACATTGTTTTTGTTGTTTCCTCTTCCTCTCAGATGTGGGTCGACCTCCTGCAGCCGCTGTGCCTAAAAAACCAACCGCTGCAGCCGCAGCGCCGCCTGCTGCCAGAAAACCAGATCCCTCCAAGCCGCCGGCGGTGGCGGCGGCGAGGGTCCCGTCTGCGTCCAAAGGACCGACAAAAGCAGCCGAAGCCAAGACGTCTCCGTCCAAGCCTCAGCCGCCCGGGAAACCCACTCCCACGAAGAAACCCGCGGCGTCTGCGCGGCTCGCCCTGTCCAGCCGACCGCCGGTGGGCCGGACGGCGCCGGCGTCCCCGGCCAGCAAGCCGGCAAACGGCGGCACCGCCTCCAACCTGAGGCGGGGAGCCAAACCCACGCAGACGGTCCCGCCCTCCAACGCCGCCAAGAAGGCCGGCGCTGCGGTGGCTGCAACTGCCGCCGGTGCGGCGGCTGCAACCGTCATTACTGCGGCGGCTACGACCGGCACCGAGGCGGCGGCAGCAGAGCCGCCGTCAGAAGCTGCAGCCGCCCAGCTGCAAGAACCCGCCCCGACGGCCGAGGCGTCGCCTTCCCATGAGGCAATGCTGCATCCGTCAACGGAGGCCGGACCTGCAGAGGCGTCTGAGAGCGCCGAGGCGGCGGCGGCGGCAGCTGCTACAACCGGCACAGCGGCGGCAGCAGAGACACCGTCAGAAGCTGTAGCCGCCGAGCTGCAAGAACCTGCCCCAGCGTTTCCTTCCCATGAGGCAACGCTGCATCCGTCAATGGAGGCCGAACATGCCGAGGCGTCTGAGAGCGCTGCGGCGGTCCCACAAACGTGTGACCTCAAAGAGCAGCTGGAAACAGAACCGTCAGCGGAGCCGGAGCTGATGTCCCCTGAAGCCGCCACGTACCCGCCCTCTCCGACGGCATCCACGTCGGCCCCCGTCCCCGCTGCCGCCGCGCCCAACCTGAACGAGCTGGAGGACGAGGACGAGCGTGTGTCGGAGATGAGCGGCACCACGCAGCCCACGGAGGAGTCCCGCCCCGAGGCGGCGTCGGCCTGGCGCGCCGGCGGCGCCCTGCTCTCGGAGCTGGACTCGGAGGACGTGAGCGGCTCGCAGCTCAGCGCCCCCGGCGTCCTGGAGGGCACGGAGAGCACGGACGAGCTGGGCGACGGCAGCCTGAAGGGCGCCGCCGACATGGAGGCGTCGGCCGGCGGCCCCGACGAGGACGAGGACGACAGCAGCCGCGTGTGCGACATGGACGTGGGCTCGGAGCGGCTGGACGAGCCGCGGCGGGCGCGGCACGACAACGACGGCGGGGAGGACGAGGAGGAGGACGACGAGGACGTGGACATGGCCAGCGAGGGCGTGACGGAGAGCGGCCTGGAGAGCTACGGCAACGCCGACGAGGACGACTTCGCCGAGGACGAGCGGCTGGACAACCTGAACCGGGTCCTGCAGCCGCCGCCGCCGCCGCCCGCGCTGCCCTCGGTGCCGGGGGCCCGCTGGGACCAGCCCAACCCCCCGGACCCGGCCCTGGACCCGGCCCTGGACCCCTGGGGGGGCCCGGCCGCCAGCCCCGAGGGCCCGGACCTGGTCCTCCTCCCGGACCTGGGGACCCCGGGCCGGGCCTGGTTCCAGCTGGGCCCCCAGCAGCCCTGTGCCGACCCGGGGCCGCCGCCCCCCGCCCCGGGGACGTCCCAGTCCAGCACCCTGAGCAGCGAGACCAGCAGCCCCGAGGACCCGGGGCAGAACCAGGACCCGGCCCCGCCGGAGGGGGAGCAGGGGCAGCTGGAGGACGAGGAGGAGCCGGAGACCCTCCCCGCCGACGAGGCCCCGGGGGGCCCGGCCACCGCCCCCACCTCCAACCCGTCCTCGTCCTCGGCCACGGAGGACGAGGCCAGCGACACGGAGGGCGAGGCCCAGCTGGAGGACTCGCCGGAGGGCCCGCTGCTGGTCACCGTGGCAACCGTCGCGACCGTGGCAATGCCGCAGCGCCTCCTGTCCACGGTGGAGGAGGGCGAGGAGGCGGAGCCGGCGGAGGCCACGCCCCCTCCCGCCGCCCCCCAGCAGTACATCGAGTGCGGCCGGCCCGAGTCGTCGGCGCCGGCGGAGGACGCGGCGGCGGACGACGGCCCGGACGCCTCGCCGCCCCCGCCGGGCCCGGCGGTCGCCCAAGACGACGGCCAGCCTCCCTACTACTCAGCCATCTGTGAGAAGACGGAGGAAGCTCTGGCAGGTAACGTATAGCTGCCGATCCGCCCCCTCCCTCCCCGAGTTACCGTCCCCGAACTGCAGACGCCTCCAGCCACGTAGCTGGTGATGTCAGGGTTTGTCTCCTGGGGGTGGAAAACTTTAGAAGGAGAAACGAAGGGAGCAGAAAGAGGACGGCAGTGCACCTCCTTCAATAATAATAATAATAATATCTCTGAATATCTGGCTTCATTTCCTGTATGTGCAATAGCTCGCCCGCGTAGCAGTAGACGTGGAAACATAGACGCCTCATCTATATATATATATATATATATATATATATATATATATATATATATATATATATATATATATATATATATATATATATATATATATATATATATATATATATATATATATATATATATATATATATCTCGATGAGGCGTCTGTTTCTATGTCTGTGCGTGTAGCCATGTGCCCCGGACGGGTGAGGCTCGCTGGTTTAAAACCTAAAACAAATGTGGAATGAACTGTCTGACGTGTATCTGTGTGTTTATCCCTGTCTTCTTTTAAACGAGCAGAGCTAACGAGTCGTTTCTGACCCCCATCTCCCCCCAACCCGGGTCCTTTTGCACTTTAAACTGTAACCAATGTTTTCATATTTGTTTACCCATCTTTTTTGGATTAATAAACCTTTTAAGCACCAAATAAAGATTAGATTTTTACCATGATGCATTGTTAGTGTACACTTATTGAACTGGGACGAGTCGTCGTCGTCGTCGACGACGGCGCCGCCTGGCGGTTTTTAAACCTCCACCTTCCGGGTCCGGACACAACTACAGACTTTTATTTTGAAATTCCTGCAAGTTGAGGACTTTCTCCTGAAAGCTGGACGAGACTCTTCAGAGGGCGTGACCGGGCCGGGGCGTGTGAGGTCATCGCCCCCCCCCTCCAGGAGGACCCGCCCTCCCCCCTCCGGGTCCCGAGGGTGTGTTGCCGTTTTATCTCCTGTTCTGTCGTACTTCTGCACACCTGTCCACCCCCATGTTAACAGAGCTTCTGCATGCCACTTTCGCACTGAATGCATCCCATCTGTACGGCCGGGAGGGGCTCGGGGGCACCTGCGGGCCCGCCGAGTCGCTGTGCTGCTGGATGTGAATGCATGGAGGCTTCTGCATGCGTCACCGGTTGCCTAACGTCTCCAGCCTGCCGACGGCGTCGGTCCATCGCTCACTCAGTCGATTGCATATACAGGAAGTCTGGCTGCCTTTTGTTCTGTTTGTTTTTATTTGGGCACATGGAAATATTCCTTTTTCTGGGTCTCATTTCTTTAAAAAAAACAACAGAAAACCAACTAAATGGTGCACTTTTGCTCTCTGCACACCTTCTCAACCCTCTGCCACCCCCAGTCACATCACTTTGGGTATCTTTTCTCTGCTGTTTTTGTTTTAAACCAAGTATTTTGGCTCCTCTCCTGCAAATGTTCAGGTTTGGACCCTTCAGGCATCTGCTGGTACCAGCAGGCCCGTTTGGGTTCGGCAAGTATGAAGGTCACCCGACCTTCACACCGTATTTTCGGAGGAGTTTTCCCCTCTTTTTATTTCTTCTTGCTTTTTTTTCTTCGTCTTTTCTGTTATCTTTTCATATTTTTTTTCTCGTCTTTTTCTGGGTTTTGTTCGTCTTTTTTTCATCTTGTTTTTTTTTGTCTCCTTTATTTTATATTTGCATATTTTCTGTCTTCTTTTCTGGGTTTTTTTGGTCTTTTTTTTTTGGTCTTATTTTTGTAATTTTTTTCGTCTTTGTTTTTTTTCGTCTTTTCTGGGGTTTTTTTATTTTAGTTTTTTGTCTTTTTTAATTTTCTGGGGTTTTCCGTTTTTTTTCTCATCTTTTTCACCTTTTTCTGTCTTTTCGTGTTTTTTATTTTCTGTTTTTTGTCTTCTGTTTTTTTTAAAAATATTTTTTACCTTTTTTCTGTCTTTCTGTTGTCTCCTTAATTTTTTCGTGTTTTTTATTTTCTGGTTTTTTGTCTTTTCTCCTTTTCGTCTTTTTTCTTGTCTGTCTTTTGTCCATTTTATTTTTGTATTTTTTTTTTTTTAAATATTCCTCTTGTTCACCTGTTGCTGGTGTCCGTTGTAACCTCCCTCTCCCTCGCAGGCTTCTCCGCGGCGCTGCCCCCTCCCCGGGCCTACTACGACCTGGTGAAGCTCCCCGGCGGGGGCGCGGCCCCGGCCCCGCCCAGGCTGAGCTGCACCGACCTCCCTCCCCGACGGAGCCCCCCCGGGGCCGGGGGGGGCCGGCCGGGCCTGAGCCCGCAGCTCCGGCGGCTGGAGCAGCACCAGCGGCAGCTGCAGGAGCTGCAGCAGCGGCAGCAGCAGCAGAGCCGGCCGCTGGAGGAGGCGGAGCAGGAGAGGAGGAGACGGCTGGAGGAGGAGGAGCGGCGGAAGAAGGAGGAGGCGGAGGAGGAGATCAAGAGGAACCGGGAGGAGCAGGAGAGGAAGGAGCTGGAGCTGCAGCTGCAGCAGCAGCAGGCCGAGCTGCAGCAGCGCCAGCAGATCCTGCAGTGGCAGCAGGAGCTGCAGTCGACCCGCGACTCGCCGCCGGCGTCGCCGCCGCCGTCCGGGCTCTGCACCATCTACGAGGCGCTGGAGACCAGCGAGGACGAGGGGGACCGGCAGAACCGGGACCACCAGGACTCTGAGCGCCCGGGTGACGGCGGAGAGCGGGCAAGGTCGGACTCATCGCCCTCCGCCAGCCCCTTCCCGCTCCCAGACTCCGCCCAGTCCTCCGCCTCCCAGGACGAGAACGGCTCCGGCCCCGCCGAGTCGCCCTGCGGCCCCGCCGAGTCGTCGCCCGCCGAGCTGGACTGGGGGAAGAAGGTGGACATCGTGCAGCAGCTCATCAACCAGACGCTGCTGCTGAACGGCGACGGCTGCTCGTCCCTGCTGCTGTTGCCGGGGGCGACGGGGGGCACGCTGAGCCCCCTGGAGAGCAGCCTGTGGCCCAGCCTGCTGCCGCCGCTCACCCCGCCCTCCGCCACCGTCACCTCCGTCAGCAGCTTCTCCCCCGAGGCCTCGGGCAGCGCCCCCCAGGGGGAGTGGACGGTGGTGGAGCTGGAGACGCACCACTGAGGGTGTGTGTGTGTGTGTGTGTGTGTGTGTGTGTGTGTGTGTGTGTGTGTGTGTGTGTGTGTGTGTGTGTGTGTGTGTGTGTGTGTGTGTGTGTGTGTGTGTGTGTCCGTACACTACGTATGAAAGGCTTCAGGACGGCAGCTCTTCAGACGGAGGTCAGTACTTTAGTCGTCAGGGAAACCCCCGGAGGTCGCTCTGGATCTCGCCCGATCATGTGACCTCGCTGCGTTTGAAACGATGTCAGGACTTCCATCACTATTGATTGGGTCCCTCGTGGAAGTTTACACTCACCACCATCTAGATTTCCTTTTAAAATGATGAATTAGTAGTTGAACTTAATGTACAGGACTGCAGGACTGTCTCAGAAAATTAGAATATTGTGATAAAGTCCTTGATTTTCTGTAATGCAATTACAAAAACAAAAATGTCATACATTCTGGATTCATTACTAATCAACTGAAATATTGCAAGCCTTTTATTATTTTAATATTGCTGATTATGGCTTACAGTTTAAGATTAAGATTCCCAGAATATTCAAATTTTTTGATATTTGAGTTTTCTTAAACTGTAAACCATAATCAGCAATATTAAAATAATAAAAGGTTTGCAATATTTCAGTTGATTTGCAATGAATCCAGAATGTATGACATTTGTTTTTGTAATTGCATTACAGAAAATCCCAATATTCAAATTTTCTGAGACAGTCCTGTAGATTTCCTTTTTAAAATGATGAATTAATAGTTGAACTTCTTAATTATGTGGAGATGGGACCAGAATTCTGCCGTCTGCACCGCAGGTTGATTCAGAGTTCGACCGTCTGGTCGTGAACATGGTGGACTTTAGGACCTGGGGGTTGGCGAAGGCTGCAGGCGGGCAGGTGATGACCTCACAGGTCAGGTGTTTTTACTCAGGTAGCGTCCGAATGATTTACGAGCACAAAACTGACAGATGTGTTATATTTCCTACGTTTGGTTTAAAGTGTTTAAAGGGGAGATAATTACTGAAATCTAGATGCAGAGTTGATATTTTTTCTTAAATCCACCTCCTGACTCGGGTCCAGAGAGTCAAACGTCCCACAGAAACCCAAGATACTCAAACGCAACATGACTCGATCTCCCGCGGCGCTGAAATCCAAAACCATAGACGTATATATATACGTAGACGCCGCATGGAGCTGCTGCGATACGTCAACGACGCCGCCATATTGGATGAGGCAAGACTGCGCTGTAAACTAATACAAGTAAATGGACTTATTTTCATAAAGCGCCTTTCTACAAAGAAATGTACGTTTTACGTCTCATTTATTCATTCACACACGCACTAATATACTTGGGAAACAGTTGGGCACCAAATATAATATATTACATTTTTTCAGATGGCAAAAATAAGAACTTTATTGATCCCACATAGGAGTAATTCATGTTATATCAGCTATAGAGAACAAGGTAGTGCCAAAAAACAATATATATCCCCCCTCACAAAAATAAGAAAAATAGAGAAACATAGATCAACAAAAATTTTTTTTAAATAAAATAAAAAATAAAATCCTTTTTAGAATAGATCAACAAAAGAAATTTTAAATGTTTCAAATAACATATTTGAACAATTTTTCAGACAATAAAATAACATTTGAACCATTTTCCGACCAAAATAATTGAAAACGTCTGAAAAATAGTTAAAATATGTTATTTTGTTACTTGAAATTTTAAAAATGTTTTGTTGATGAGAAAATGTTTCTCTATTTTTCTTATTAAATATATTATATTTGGTGCCTAACTGTTTCCCAAGTATATTAGTGCGTGTGTGAATGTATAAATGAGACTTAAAACGTAAATGTCTTTGTAGAAAGGCGCTTTATGAAAATAAGTCAATTACTTGGATTAGTTTACAGCGCAGTCTTGAACATCCAATATGGCGGCGATGTTGACGTACGGCTCAGCGCTCGATGGGGCTTCTACGTACAGATGTCTATGTCCAAACCCATGATGCATCAGTGCCGCTGACCAACAGGCTGCAACTGGAAACTTGTTTGTATTCTCCGCCGGTGCCAAATTACTGGGAACTTACTGGGAACTGGACCAGCAGAGAAGTTCTGTTCGGATCTTCACCAAAGTTTAGACGTAGTTTCTCTTTAAAACACTGGAATCTGATTTTTATTTGTGTTTTTTGTTTAACCGGTTGGTGTTTGAAGCCTGTTGGAGGTTTGATAAATCAGAAAAACACGGCTGATTTCACGGGTCGGCGGTTCCTCTGTGACGGACCGCAGACCCGGGGAGGAGAAACGAAGGATTCTGGTTCTGGGAATGATGAGTTAAAGCGGCCCGGCGGGTCGTCCCAGGAATTAGTCCGGTTCCTCCGGGTCCAAGTCATTCTCTTCAGGGAGTAGAACCGTTGTAGTCGGCCCGGTACGTTCTGTACCGGGGCCACGGGAGCAGACATTCCTGCGTGTTTGGGTCCAATAAGTGAAGATTTCACCGCCAGTAATGATAAAGACCTTGAGTTTTATTTCAGCGGTTCTGACCGGTTCTGCTGTGACGACTGCGAGTGGGTCGGATTATTCTGAAACTGCTCGTTCGTACCCGTCGCTGTAAACTGACGTGGGTCCGTCTGGACTCTAAATCTGAATGAATTATTCTGATCGGAGGTCGTTTGTACGGAGGCCGAGACCCGCCATTGCTGCAAACAAAATAAACGCTGCAAACAAAAAGAAACGCTGCTGCAAATAAAATAAAAAAACAACGCAAATAAAAAAGCCACAACGAAAGTGAATTACCGGGGACTATTTTTGCCGATGCACCGTTGTTGCACATTAAAAATTACACGTAGCAACGTTGAACACTAACCTTTTCACTTATTTTCTTGTTCGTTGTTCTTCTTATTCCTCGCTCTTCTTATTTCTTCCTTTTCACTTACGTCCTCTTCGTCTTCTTTTTCTCCTCTCACATAAAAAACACCGGTGCATCAGCAAAAATAGTCACCGGTAATTCACTTCCGTCGTGGCTTTTTTATTTGTGTCTTTTTTTTTTATTTGCAGCGGCGTTTCTTTAATTTTCAGCAATGGCGGGTCTCGGCCACCCTACGTTCGGGTTCTTCAGTCGGTTTTGGTGTTTCGTAACTTAAATCTGAGTCTTAAATCGTCAATATTTTCCTATCAGAGAAAGTTTGTGCGTCCGAACGTCTCGGAAGTGTTTGTGTTAAAGACGGATCACTGGAACGAGGGAGTCGCCACTTTTCTAGAGTTTATTTAGATGTTTTGCTTGTTTTTTACTGGAAGGAAACGTTTATTCTTGATGACTGAACTGCCTTCGCCGATCAGAACCGACCCGTTTAGAGTTGATTACTTCTCGTCGGTGGATATTAATTTATTGGGAAGTGAAGTTTGGGCCCGTGTGTCTTAAATGTGCTGAAGAACCTGTTTCTGGACGTTCAGGCCCGGCCCGCGGCAGCTCCTTCTGAAATGTGATATTTTCCTTGTTGTTGTTAATTATTTCACTGCCATGTTTCAAGTAAATAAAGTACTTTTTTATTAACACGTCTGAACTTATTTACAATTTACAAGAACTTTCATGAAAAACTAACATTTGAACCAAAATTCTCTTAAAATCTTCAAAATGAACACAGGTATTTTACAGAACTATAAAAACCCTGAAGCAGCTGGTTTTCTCTCCTACCAGCCGCCCAGCAGCAGCTGCTGCAGCAGGTCGGTGGCGCTGACGCTGCTCGGCTCGTCGTGTCCCAGCAGCAGGAGTCTCCGGTAGTCGGCGTGAGGAACCACGCAGGAAATCCTGCAGGAGACGAAGTTAGAATCAGCTTTAGTTTGAACATTGTCCAACAAGGAATTTGACTCTGGTTATTTCGCTCACTGTACCAAGATTTAAAAATGGAAAACGGTAAATAAACAGATGTGGCACTTATTAACATATATACAGTCAAAAAAGCGGAAAGATGCAGCAGTATGAGGTAGAAAAATGACTGCTCTAAATAAAATAACTTGTATACAATTTTTTTTTTTTTTTTTTAAAGTGAAAGGTGCAGCAGACAGGATTATTGTTGGAAGGTGCATTGTTGCAGCATGTGATGGTGCCATTAAATTACTGTTATTATGGGCATGCCAAGTAGTGGCATGACCATATTGCAAATGGCCCAAAGGGCAATGTTGCTAGCATTTTGCTAACAAGCTAAAGTCGCAAAAGTCCCACAGCGCACCAGCGGGTTTACAGCATGACCCCGCTCTGATGTGGAAAAAAAAAATCCCCCAAAAATGAAACGCGGCCGGAAAAACCTGAAAAATGAAGGCGATCAAATAGTATCTAGGAAAGGTTTCCCTTTTCTTATTATTATTCTTATTCCGCACTCTTTTTTTCGTCCGTTAATACGGCCCGAACCGCAACGTGCACCCATGCATGGCATACATCGTTAGATGCGTCTCCATCGTGCCCAAAGTCCCCAAAGGTTTATTAACAACCCTAAACCACACCCCCTGCAGCGAGCACAGGAATTAATGCATTACAACCGTAAACACCTCAAACTGACCTAGAACCAACCCGAACACAAACACTACAGCCCCAAACCAAAGCAGCAAGAGGGGACGAATGGGCAGTAGGGCATGCCCATATAAATATTTCCTGAAATTTTCTAGTTATTGTCATTGCACGGTGATGGATTTCTCAGACTTACTACCGTATTGTCCCGAATATAAGACGACCCCGATTATAAAACGACCCCCTCTTTTTCAAGACTCAAGTTGGAAGAAAGACTTTTTGAAAACCAAATTCAATTTTTATACAGAAAATAATTACAGTTCATCTGAAACAAATGATTATAACAATATATTCGAGAGAAAAAGCATGTTATTTTGACTATTTGAAATCATTATCTTGAAGTTTGCATCATAACTTTTCCTCAGCTGCCGGTTCACCTGCCGAACTTCCACCCACTTTTCTCCAGATTGGAGAAACTACATTTCTACACTTTCTGTTATCTCTTCTCTTATCTTCTTCTCTTTTCTTTCTTATACTATTTTTTATTTTTCTTCTTCGTGACAGGGGTTGGCTTTGGCCTGGGGAGTTAAGTTCAGCATTCGCTTTAAAGATATCTGGCGCCATTTAGCAGTGTAAATGGGTATAATGTCTAGACCCCGAATGTAAGACGACGCCCACTTTTTCAGTCTTATTTCAATGCAAAAAACCCCGTCTTATATTCAGGCCAATACGGTAATTGTGAGAGTTCATCAGAGCAACAGCTTGGGGGAAGATTAGTCGGGGCGTTATCCGGGTCAGCGGCGCCACCCCGGCCCTCGGCAGGTGAAGAACTCACCAGTCGGCCAGGTCGTCCTCTCCGGGGTCGGGGGTCACCTGCACCCACTGGCCCACGGACCACATCCTCTCCAGCGCTCCGCCCTCGGCCGGGACCAGGTCCTCGTAGCACAGGAAGAAGCTGCCGGGACACGGAAAATCAGAGGATCAGGATCAGACCGGGTGGAGGTTCTGGGACCGGCGGGTGGAGGCGGGAGGACTCACTACTCGGTGTGCAGCACCATCTCCCCGGGGTGCTCCCCCCCGAGGTGCTCCACGTTCCAGCGCATGCGCTTGAACAGGCCGGTGTCGGCCCGGGCCAGGAACGGCGTGGGCTGGCAGTACCGGAACGCCGTCAGTCTCAGCCGGTCCAGACGACAGCGGCCCACGCAGAAGTGGGACACGCTGGGAGGTGGAGGGGGGGCAATAGCAGAAAGTTTGATTTCTAACAATAAAATCTGATCAAAAGTATTGGAATAAAAGCTCAGATGAACATTAATTGACCTTTAAAGTTAAATAAATCATTGCGCATTTATCAAAAATGAAGCCAAAATGTAAAATGAGGGAAATATTACATCCTCCGTAAGCCGGCGGCAATAACTTGAAAGTAATCGATAATCAGTTTCCCACATCCTTTAGGAGCAATTTTTTTTTTTTATATTTTAATTTATTATTCTATTTGTATCATTGAGGGTTTTGTGCTTTTGTTTAAACTAATTTTCAAACAAAATTTAAGACCAAAAAGACGAGTCACTAAGAAATCTAACGCTGAGGTCGAGGTTGCCAGATCTGACAGGTTCCAGCCCAGATGCCATGTAAAACCCATTAAAATAATGAAAAAACAGCCAGAATAATACATTAATTCTCATGTTAAAACCAATTATTAAATGCGTAATAAATTTCAAGTCATAAACAAATGAAACCAAAAAAACTTTTACTGTTCAAAGTTTCACTTTTTAATGACTGCATAAATTCCCTCCAAAATTAAGATTTAAAAAATGAGGACCCCTTCCTTGGATTGTGATTTAAGACATTTAAAGGCCCTGATCAATTCAACAAGGATTGATTTTTTTTTTTTTTTTTTTTTTTTTAAATTATGTTTTGACCCAAATATAGGATTAAAAGAGATGGTATTAACTTTTAGAAAATAATGAACCATTAATGATAAACTACTACAAAGTGGGGAGATCTGTCTTAAACGAGACCGAGCAGTTCTGCTTTGACCAGCAGGACAGAAGGAAGAGTTCCAGACCTGTGGGGCTGCGTCTCGTCCAGACAGAGCAGGTCTGCGCTGGCGTACGCCAGGACCAGCTGCTCCAGCCGGTCGCTCAGCTGCTGCGACACGTCCAGCAGCTGCAGACACACAAAGAGAAGATTCTGATGTTTTCATGCCGACTCGGGTTTCCCCCGAACAGCTGATCTGAACCGTCCTGGAGAAACGGAACACGGTCTCCAGAAAACCGCCTGTGCAACCATCGTACATGCAGAGGCCTGTGTTGGAAAGAAAAAAACATTTTCGGATTCTAAATCAATTCTCATATTAATTCCTAAAGATCGATTTTTATTTTTTTTTCATCATTACATTACAACTTTTGTTATTTTTTTGTTTACGCCCAAAAAAGGAATGTTTTGTTGGACACGAGAATAACTACTGCCATGTTTTTGCCTTTAAATATGTTTAAAAGTATGAAAACATTAAAGTTTTCAGTTATAATAGCATAAATTGTCTATATTTCATTACTTTATATACAGTCTTGGGGTTACATTTGCATAAAATGCTGAAAAAAAAAAACAAATTCTCAAAAATTAAAAAACCGAAAATGAAAATAATTAAAACGGAATGTGGTAAAAACTAAAACCGATTTCATCCGTCTGTTTCCTCCCTGGATCTGTTTGGTAATTCTGACCCACATGATGTTTCTGAAAACAGTTCTATCAGCATTCTGGGAGCTGATTGGTCCTTACAGCATCATTAGCTGCAATACTTGCTGTTTAATCTCAATATAATACTAGTATTAATATGTTGCAGAACTACAGTCATATAATTCATGCAACAGCTCAAAAAACAGTTTTAATAACACTAACCCAAATCAATATCGGAATCGGATTGCATCAAATCTTGATCATCGATTCTCAATCTTAAGAATCGGCATCGAATCGATTCTTGACATTTGAATGGATCCCCAGCCCTGTACATGCATGTAAAATACATCACGACTTATCAGGAGACATTACGCCTTCGCTCTGATAATGTGAGCGATGTTCAGGTTTGACTTTAGCTGTATTCTTTTAATTTTGTTCCTTATAAACGGTTTCAGAGGCTAAAATCTCCTCAGGGACTATGAGAAAATCAGAGACGGGTTTTACAACATGAAAATACAGGACTGTCTCAGAAAATTAGAATATTGTGATAAAGTTCTTTATTTTCTGTAACGCAATTTAGAAAAAAAAAAAAAAAAAAAAAAGTCATACATTCTAGATTAATTACAAATCAACTGAAATATTGCAAGCTTTGTATTATTTTAATATTGCTGATCATGGCTTACAGTTTAAGATTAAGATTCCCAGAATATTCAAATTTTTTGAGATAGGATATTTGAGTTTTCTTAAGCTGTAAGCCATGATCAGCAATATTAAAATAATAAAAGGCTTGCAATATTTCAGTTGATTTGTAATGAATCTAGAATGTATGACATTTTTGTTTTTGTAATTGCATTACAGAAAATCATAATATTCTAATTTTCTGAGACAGTCCTGTATTACTTTATGCTTCTTTAAAGCCGTTTACATATTGCAGGAAATTTAGAGCATCTTAATTCTTGGCATTCTGGTTTATGGATATCAAGATTTTTATTGATAAAGTAGGTTCACATCAGTAACCCTAACCTTGGTCAGTAGAGGGCGCTAGGGCGTCGCCCCCATCAATTCAAGAGAAGAAGAATAAAACAAAAAGATAATAAAAAACATGCTGTAAGATGCAAAAAAGGAAAGAATGTGTTATTTCAGTCTGTGGGTGACTGTCAATAGTAATTAAATGTTTAAATATTTATTTGGTTCCAAAATGTTTATTTTATTTACTTCCGGAAGTAAGGGGCGCCGGTCAAGCAGAATCCAGTGTAAACTCTCCAACATTTGATAATCACGTGACCTGAGGATCTCTTTAATTGGTCTGAATTAGATTCATAAAGAGACGCAGTCGTGTTTGTCCCAGAAACTCAGTTATCAGCAACGAATCAGCGATCAGCATCGTGACTCGTATGTTGTTTTAATCTAATGTGATTGGACAATTCATTCCCCGTCTTCTTTAGAAAATCTAACTGAACTACACAAACCAGATTTTTATGTTTGTTTTTAAATAGGTTAAATAAATCTTGCTTTTGAAATATTTGTTCGTCAAATATCTGAAAGAAAGGAACGTTATCTTTTCAAATAATATCAATTCCAGACAGAACAATGGAAATGTTCATGTTTTTCTTCTCTCTGATGTGTAAAATAAACTGAACCCAAACCAGGAAGAAAAGAACAATACAAAATAACAGTGGACTTGTTGAAATATCAAACTATTACTTCTACATTATGTTCAGTTTTCTTTTTCCACTGCAGCAGAACTGAACTGCTTCACACTTTTTTCAAATGAAAGGGATTTGTTATGATGGCATACACACATATAGAGTCCTTATTATGAGACGATCAAAAATAAATTTGGACTAATAATATATTACACAAACCAGTTTTCTACCTTTTGAATCTAAAACAGGTCAGAGATTGTTCTGAGTTAGGTCTGGAACAGGGGTCGGCAACCCAAAATGTTGAAAGAGCCATATTGGACCAAAAACAAATGTCTGGAGCCGCAAAAAATGAAAAGTCTTGTATAAGCCTTAGAATGAAGGCAACACATGCTGCATGTTTCTATATTAGTTAGAACTGGGGGAAGATTTTTTTTTTCATTATGCACTTTGAGAAAAAAGTTGAAATGTAGAGAAAAAAAGTCAAAATTTTGAGAAAAAAGTTGAAATGTCGCGATTGAAGTGGAAAGGAAAAAGGAAGAAAAAAAGGAAAAAAAGAAGAAAAAAGAAAAAAAGGATAAAAAAGGTCAAACATTTTTGAAAAAGCTCCAGGAGCCACTAGGGCGGCGCTAAAGGGCCGCATGCGGCTCTAGAGCCGCGGGTTGCCGACCCCTGGTCTGGAAGGTTTGCATCTAATTTACAATAATAATAATAAACAATTATTTATTGTGGTGTAATGGTTTTATAGCAGTTATCTGTCCTGATTTTTACTACACATGTACCTTGTAAGACATCTCATTTGGATGGTTGTACGCAGACATGGTGCCCCTGGCTGCTGATTCCAGGTGGTTAAAGAAGGGCTGACAGGTGTGCAGGAGGGTTAAAACCGCAGCAGCAAGAGCCTCTCTTTCTACATGGTCCTGCCTGCTGGAAAATACGAGAAGTCTGATTTTTAAAAAAAAATACAAATTCCCAGAAGAAATCATATCGTTAACCCACCCAGTGAGGAGACGGTCGTGCAGGTGATTGGCCTCGTCCAGCAGCAGCTGGAGCTGCAGGTGGATGGACGGGATGGACTGGATGCTGCAGGTCACTTGACCACCACAAGGGGGCGCCAGAGCGACGTCGGCCAGCATTAACAGCGACTCCACCTCTGAAACACCGACTGTAAACGAGACGTCTAAAAATACCACATTTATACCATATTTGATAAGATAAGATAAGATAAGATATCCTTTATTTTCTCCCTCAGTGGGGAAACTTGTTTTTGTTGTCAGCAGTACACTTAGCACACACATGCAGGGGAGGGGTAAAAAGACTGAAAAGTCAGAAATAAAAAATATATAAAAAAATATATATAAAATATGTATAATCACAGAATATGAACAGTATATACAGTTGGTTGAAAGAAGAAACGGTGCAGAAAAAGCAGGTGGAGTGTTGTGAGGTAGACTAATTAATTAATTAATTAAAAAAACTAATTAAAACATTTGTCAAGAATTCACTATTTTTTTACAGTAATTTTAAATTAAAGTATTCTTTTTTTATAGATATATTTATTGAGGGCAATAAGAAAAAAAAAGATTTACAATAACAATAGAAATATCAATATTTCCCCCTTTTTTAACTTTTCATAATAATTAAACAAAAATAAATAATAAAAAAAAGAAAAAAATATAGGCTATAAATAAATACAACAACACACCCCTTCTCTCCCTCATATGGTCAATACATTACATAATTCAAAATCATTTAGCTTCTTTTCACATATAAATACTGGAGCAAATGAATAATAAAGTAAATAATCAAGTCCTGAAAAAAAAACACATTCATTAATGCAGTATGATTCAGATCATTAGCTATTCCAATAAAGGCAAAAAAAATCCAAAAAGGGTCCTCAAATAAGGTCAAAGTCTCTAGGTTTTTTTCTAACAGAATACAGTATTTTTTCTGCAGTGCTTTAAGATGCAAGTTCATTGATCCACTGTTTGGGTTTCTGGGGGTTTTCTGATTTCCAGTTTTTTAAAATACTATTTTTTGCCGCAGTGCCAAGAGCTGTAATATGATAAACTACGGAAGTATTAGGGCCAGGCAGGAGAAAAATAAAAATAATATTTTAGAGGAGGAAGATTTTTTTTTCATTATGCACTTTGAGAAAAAAGTCGAAATGTCGAGAAAAAAGTCAAAATGTTATGTCCAATTTCGAGGAAAAAAGTTGAAATGTTGAGAAAAAGTCAAAATTTCGTGAATAAAGTTGAAATGTTGAGAAAAAAGTCAAAATGTTGAGAAAAAAGTCGAAATGTCGAGAAAAAAGTTGAAATGTTGAGATTAATGTTGAAATACAATTTCGAGAAAAAGTCGAAATGTTGAGAAAAAAGTCAAAATTTCGCGAATAAAGTTGAAATGTTGAGAAAAAAGGCGAATTTCGACTTTATTCTTTAAATTGTATTTCGACATTTCGACTTTTTTATCGAAGTGCACAATAAAAAAAATAAAATCTTCCCCTCTCAAATACTTTTTCTCCTGCATGGCCTTAATACTCTTCCGTAAAACAGAATGGTAACAATTGTAACAACTTTTACATTTTAAACGGGTATATTGAATGTGTAGTGACCTGTTAATTGATCGGAGTCGTTAATAAAGTCCTCCTGCGGGTCGTCGGGTTGGACCTTTGGGGAGTTTTCAGGCCGAACATCAACCTGAACTTCGCGGTCGGTCATGATGTCAGCCGTGGATTTAATAATAATAATATTAATAAAAAACTTAGGAGCCACGTTTAACACGTGTTGAGACGACCAATGGTTCCGCGTTAAATCGACGCAGAGCCTACGCCGTAGGGTACGCGGCGACGCGCACCGTACGGCGTAGTCTCTGCGTCGGTGTGACGCGGAACCATAAATCCGCCTTTACGCAACCGTTAAAGCCTACGCGCCAATCAGCGCGGTCACGTGACCGGGGCGGCCACGAATAACGGTCGCGATCGAGCACGAACTAACTAACGTTTTACTAATTAACGCCACTTACTAACACCTTAATAAATACTAGAAGATATGTAGTCTATTTGTCCTAAATGTTTTATATTCGAGTTTCCTAAAAAAAAACCGTGTGAATTTACGTGAAAGCCAAATGGGGGAATACGTTTCTTCCGTTTGTCCCTTTGCATTTTGGGAATTGATAAAAAAAAAGTGAATTTTATATTTTTAAAAGCAAATCCTGCTTTAACAAATTTCTTCGTGAATGTTTTAGACATTTACACCGTCCTGTGTGTGTAATAAAGGCTGATTTGACTAATTAAAAATGTCCCTAAATTGATGTTCATTAAATTGTCCTCAGGTGGAACTCAAGTTCTCGGGTGTTTGTTCTTGTACAGTCTATTTGGGGGGGAGGCAGCCCCCCCTATAAAAGGCTCCGTCCCGCCTAAACTTCCCCTCTTTCGTGACTTCTTTGGCGAAAGGTGGGGTCTTATTTTGTACTAAGCTAATTATTTTATTGCTATTAATTTAGTATTTTATGTCACCAGGTATTTCCCATATATTTGTTTGTGTTATTGCCATATTACATTATTGTAACGCCTCTTTTTGTGACGTCATTGGGGAAATAATAAAATGGAAAATAAAATTAAAATAAAATATAAAATTGGACGACTTGGGTCACTAACGGTTACATTTATACAGATTTGTGACATTTTTCATCAAATACTGACACTGAATGTATAACATCAGATGTTAACGTGTAGCTTTTACAGTATTGTTAGATTTAAAAATGGAAAACCAGAAAGATTTATGCAAAAAACTAGTAAAATTGGTTTGGAGAGCACATAAAAATATGATTAAATGTTATTTTAACTAAGTCTGTCAATATGACTCGGATTTTAAACCAAATAAACGAAATTATTCAAGTTTCCAATTAAAAAAGAGTAACATTTTCATATTACTTTTTACATAAAAGCATTATAAAAGCAACATTTATGTCTCAAGATGTATTTTTTAATGCCATCATTTCTCCAAAGATGGTCCAGTTTCCCAGGATCACATCCCGATCCAGACGGACCCGAGCAGTTCAGGTACCAACACTGTACGACTGACACATTAGATTAAAAATGGAAAACCAGAAATGGAAAACTACAAAATCTCTGAGTGAAATTGGTTTGGAGAGCAGATAAAAATATGATTAAATGGTATTTTAACTAAGTCTGTCCATGTGACTCGGATTTTACACCAAATAAACTAAATTATTCAAGTTTCCAATTAAAAAAGAGTATCATTCTCATTTTACTTTTTACATAAAAGCATTATAAAAGCAAAATTTATGTCTCAAAATGTATTTTTTAATGCCATAATTTCTCCAAAGATGGTCCAGTGCCCCAGGATTAACTCCCGGTCCAGACAGATCCGAGCAGTTCAGGTACCAACACTATACGACCGACACATTAGATTTAAAAAATTAAAACCAGAAATATTTATGCAAAAACTAGAAAATCTCTGAGTGAAATTGGTTTGGAGAGCAGATAAAAATATAATTAAATGGTATTTTATCTAAGTCTGTCCATATGACTTTATGTTTAAGCAAGATGATTTAAGTTTCTTATTTAAAAAAAGTAAAATTCTCATCTTATTCTTTAACATAAAAGCATGATAAAAGCAACATATATGTCTCAAGATGTATTTTTTAATGCCATAATTTCTCCAAAGATGGTCCAGTTTCCCAGGATCACATCCCGATCCAGACGGACCCGAGCAGTTCAGGTACCAACACTTTACGACTGACACATTAGACTCAGGACCCAGCAGTGTTCATTTAATCATGTGGTGCGAATGAGCAGCTAATATCACGTAAAGGATATGGACTTTGTGTGTCCTGGAGTGTCGGGTTACAATGCTTCTTCCTCTTTTGTACTGACAAATTTGAATTTTTGCAAATCAGGTATGCAAATAAGCTTCAGTTCTTCCTTTCCAAGTCTGCTAAATATAACCTCTCACAGTAACACCAGCTTTGAGCTCTAATAATGCATCTTTATTTTTTCTGTTGACTGAGCTGGGTTTCAGATATACTCTGGAATATGAATAATTATCTCTTCATCTCTTAGTGATAAGATCTCCACGCAACACAGCTGCTCAAACTGAACATGCTCTCACAGTTTTTCTGTGAGTTTCAGTTCTTTGCTTTGAACTTGGATTACTTTTTACATAAAATGCCCTAGTTTTACAAATTGATCGCAGTTCTGGAAGGATTAGTGTTGGGCCCACTGGGAAAGACGGGATTTATCAGGATGTATATTGAACGATAGAGGCCAGATCTTTTTTAAAAGAGCTAAAAGACTGTATGGATTCTGTCTTTTCTTGGATTTCTATACTTTAGGGTTTATAATGCAAAACAATTATTTTGAGGTACATAAACTCAAAATGTTCCAGCTGATATTATGCATTTTTACACTGAGTCAGCCGGCCGTCCTAAGTGACCTCGGTTGGGTGGAACCGGTGCAGGCTCGGGCCGACCAACTGGTGAACCCTGGGTCTTTAGCTGGGTTAAGTGTGGCTGCTTGGCTTAACTTCGCTCCCAAACCTCTCCAAGCTCCTGTGCTTGCACCGCTGGTAAGTTAAAAAGTAAGTCAGACAACTAAAAGGAAGCAAAACAGTCAGAACAAACATAAACCTAGAAACACGAGGTGCAACACAACTGTGAAAATTAGCATAAAGATGCTCAAAATTACTGCAGACAGATTGGAAATAGCTCCAAAATGCAAAATGGAAGCAAATTTACACTTTATTAATTCATAAAGGCAAAATGGTTTAAAGAAAATGTCACAAAATGATCTCAAAGTAACTTCTAATAATGCAAAATTAGCAGGGAGCTGAAAATAATTACACAAATAAACAACAAGATGCAAAATTAGCACAAACAGATCAAATGAATGCACTTAAGCAAATGACACAGCCACTCAAAACAGCCTCTAAAAAAATGGATCCAAATGAAGATGGATCAAACATGAATGGCATCTTAACATCAGGACATAAAACATAACTTAAACACAGAAATGTTGTCTTAAAGCCGAGATTTGAAGACGTTAAAGATGGAGGCAGCTGGCCTTTTATGAATATTTGACGGGGCGCGTTTCCTACACTGACCTTCAAGATCAACAGTAAAATCTTTCATGGTGCATCTTCAGCTCCTTCAACGCGTCACTGCATCTAAAGGTCATGCAGGAAATCATGTAACTGTGATCTCAGCATTCTGTTCAGCTTTAAACAGGAAATAAGATACTAACAGAAACGGACGATTCAAATCCTTCCTTCTCTTATCAGAGGCTCGACTGTAACGCTAGCGACTTGTGTCTTTCTCCTGCAAAACTTTTAAGAAAAATGACAAATAAGGTGCTGAATTGGCCACACACTTAAATACATTGACTCTTTCTGATATCTTTTTATTTTATCTATTATGTTACATTTCAAGCCAAGTCTTTCTTCTTTGCGTCAATGTGAAAAAAACTTGTGTTTCGCCTCCGTTGTACTTTGTATTTCTTTCCAAATAGAAAATATTTCCATATTATGATGTTATAAATTACAGGGTGGCTGCGGGTCCTTAAAAAGTCTTAAATTCCAGTTCCCTAAAATAAGGCCTTTAAATGTCTCAATTTGTCTTAAATCCAAATCCAAGGGTCTTAGTTTTTGAATCTTAATTTTAGAGGGAATTTATCCGGTCATCATTAAAAAGTTTTCTCACACTTTGTAAAGGGAAAAGTTTATTTCAACGTTTTGAGGAGAAATAAACCTGTTTGGGCTACTTTTTCTGGTTTTTATTAAATATTTACGAGAAATTATTAACAAAAAAGTTTCCATTATGGCAGAGAAAAGTGAAAAGTTACACAATAAACTCTCTGGTATTTTATTTGCTTTAATCTACTTAATTTAATTGTAGTCTTTGTTCGGAGCCCAAACTTTTTTTTGGCTATATAGTGGTGTTGTGAAGCTTGAAATTTATTACCGGTACGCATTTAATAATTTACAGTTTTAACATAGGAAATGTATGATTTGGGTTGTTTTTTCATTATTTGTTTTACATCCCGTTTTGGCTGGAACCTGTCAAATCTGGCAACCTCGACCTCAGCGCTGGATTTCTTAGTCGGCGTAAAATCTGGGTTCAAAGTGTGTGACTGTTTTTTTTAACTTAAATTTTGTTTGAAAATGGTATTAAAAAGTCTTAAATTGAACTTGGTCAAACCTGTAGAAACCCTGAATCAATCCAGAGACAATAATTCACGCTAAACACCTTAATGTTGGTGTTTTCATCAAGTGTGCTGATAGTACCGTCTGTATTTAATAGATTAGTAGCAGTAGAAATGATCAGTGTATCCACCTCGCAGACGTTGAGGTTTTAATCGAGGTCCGGAGTTTAACTGGGTCACTCTGGGTCATTTCTGCCATTCTGTTGGTGGCTGGTGTGTTTTCAGTCATCGTCCGGGGGGATGATCCAGTTTCATCCCAGCTTTAGGACCGTTTTAGCTGTTGGATCACGAGGAACTCGTGATGGACCATAAGATGCCCAGGTCCAGTAGCTGCAACCCCAAACCCAGATCCTCACCTTCCAACATCACGGTCCATTAATGATGTTGTGTTCATGGTCACAAGTGTTTTCGTTTTATCCCAAACTGTCAATCTTGGCAGGTGGTTGTCTCCATGACAACCAGCCCGATGTGAAGAGCTTCAGTTTGTTGACACAACAACTATGCGCTTTGACCCGGAGGTGGCCTTTTATTTCCCCCTACACTGTTTGTACCACAAAACATTTAGTTTGTAAATGAAGCACGACTGCAGCCGCAACTCGTTTGTTGGCTGCTGCTTAAAAATAGTGCCGACGTGAAAACACCCCGAGGACGTTGGGACGCCTCAGTCCGGGGGACTTGCTACGGCAGAGACGTTCTATAAACGAGACAGCCCACTCCGGTTGTGTTTCCTGTATCTGTGTCACGTGACTGCCCCGCCCCTTTAGGAGACTAACAGCAGGTCCTGAGTCTATTGAGTCCTATGGGAAAAGTGAACGTGAGCACAGATTATTACCAATTCCTTCGCCCCATAAGTAACCTAAGTAAATATGGGACCCATTTTTCAAAAGCCACAAACCTTCTGAACATTCTGACACCAAAATGGCAATTTTCAGACCGACAAATTAGGAGAAAATGAACTTTGTTTGAGACCTGTCTCTGTCTGAGCAACACACTCTCGCAAGATTTGGCTCTCATAGCTAATAATATAATATAATATAATGATAATACATAGGTCTGCTCATAGTCGTCGGCCACTGCAGAACTGCCAAAGTCGTTTTTCCCATTGGATAAAATGAAGTTTAAAACTAAAATAAAACTTGCTTCTTTGCTTAACAATACCTTCATTGTTATTATTGAAGTCTTTTTGGAAGGGAAAAAAAATATTAGACTGATCCGATGATCTTGTACTGGGTGGGCGACCACGCCCACGTAGGAGACAGGAAGTGGATTTCATACCATTGGCAGTAACGGTAATGCGCTATCTTCTGTATAAAGTATCTTTGGCTACGGTTGAGGTGGCAACAGTAAGTAGCTCCAATTACCATTCCCCACCCCACCTGGGGGGGCGCTGCATCATTATTACCAAAGAAGAAAAAAGACAATCAATATAAAAGGCAACTTGCTCATCTTTTGGTTGATGCATGGCAACTTTCCCGCTAATTAGTTTGCAAATTTCATTAATATTGTGAGTGCTTACCAACAATTGTGATATTTATGTCAAAACCGTACTAGTATCAGGCCTTTTACCCCATACTCACTCCATATCTACTGTACAAATACATAATAATGATAATAAAAGGAAAGACAAATAGAAGAATTGTTATACTACATTTTTTGTAAGATAAGATAAGAGATAAGATAATCCTTTATTATTCCCTCAATGGGGAAACTCCTGTGTTAGCAGCAGTACACTTAACATGTATACACACACACACACACACACACACACACACACACACACACACACACACACACACACACACACACACACATGCGGGGAAGGGGGTAAAAATTTTAAAAAGTAAAAGATATATATAATTAAAAAATATGGACACTATATACACAATATACACAATGGGGTGGAGATAAAAAGATAAAAATATAAGATAAAAAATAGTCTGTTTGCTACTGAGAGCAGGCCTTGTTGTAAAGTGTGATGGCAGCGGGGAGGAAGGACCTGCGATGCCTCTCAGTGGTGCATCGTGGGTGACGAAGCCGGTCACTGATGGAGCTCTCCAGGGCTCTGACATTCTCATGAAGGGTGTGGGAGACATTGTCCATGATGGAGGACAGCTTAGCCCCCATCCTCCTCTCCCCCACCACCTTCACAGGATGGAGACTGCAGCCCAGGACAGAGCCGGCTTTCCTCACCACCTTGTCCAGTCTCTTCCTCTCTGCTGCAGTGATGCTGCTGCTCCAGCAGACCACCCCGTAAAAAATGGCGGACGCCACCACAGTCATAGAAGGTCCTCGGGAGGCCGTCCCCTCACTCCAAAGTGAGCTGCTCTTTCTTAAGGACACCCTACATGAGGAGAAAAACAAACAGTAAAACCATTATTATACCATAAAATACCATAAATAAAACTATAATATATAAAAACAGATACAAATTAGAGGATGTTGTGATCATAGTTGGGGTTGTTTTCCCACAATGCTCTGCTTTGCAGTCTGCTCCTTGCCTAGTTCACTTGAAGTGGACTGAGACCTGCGTTTTTAGTCCACTTCTTTGATCCACATCAGTTTGATTCTGTATTCACATCCCTGCAAGCAACTGGACTTCCAAAGGACACAAACCGCTCCTGCTTGCTACTTTATTTTATTTTATTTTATTATATTTATTATATCCTGATATCCTGATATTTTATTTTGTACAGACTGTTCTTATAGCTTATAGTTACTTATTCTTATCCTATACGTTGTCCACCGTCACTGTGTGTAATCTATGTATCTACGTATGTATGTATGTATCTATCTATCTATCTATCTGTCTATCTATCTATCTGTCTATCTATCTATCTATCTATCTATCTATCTATCTATCTATCTATCTATCTGTCTGTCTGTCTGTCTGTCTGTCTGTCTGTCTATCTGTCTGTCTATCTGTCTGTCTGTCCGTCCGTCCGTCTATCTATCCATAAGATAGATAAGATAAGATAATCCTTTATTTTCTTCCTCAGTGGGGAAACTTATTTTGTTGGCAGCAGTACACTTAGCACACACATGCAGGGGAGGGGTAAAAAGATTAAAAAGTTAAAAATAAAAAATATATAAAAAATATATATAAAATATGTAGAATTACAGAAATATGAGCAGTATATACAGTAGATTGAAAGAAATCCATCTATCTATCTATCTATCTATCTATCTATCTATCTATCTATCTATCTATCTATCTTATCTATCTTATCTATCTTATCTATCTTATCTATCTATCTATCTATCTATCTATCTATCTATCTATCTATCTATCTATCCATCTATCCATCCATCCATCCATCCATCCATCCATATAAATTATTTATGGTGTGAAACTACCTTCACACTATTGTTGATATCTTTCCTCTTGGGCATTGTGGTAATACACACCCAAATGCTGCTAATGAGCAAAATACCAGAAGTTATTATACTTGATATTAAACACTCTGCCTGTTGTCCAACTATTGTTACATAAATAAGTGGTTGTGTTAAAGTTTCTCCCTGAGCAACAGTTGGATCAGCGCGGGTCTCTGTCATGGATGTTTTATATTAACTATTATTATTATTATTATTATATTAACCGTCTCTGTGGTCAGTTGGCGCTGCCGCGGGTCACGTGACTCCTCTGCGCGCCCCCGCGGTCCAGCGCCGCGGCGGGAGCGCGCACATGCGCGCGGCCGGGGCTCGTGCACTGCGAGCTGCTCCGCCGGTGTGGACTCGTCTCGTCCGAACCTCCTGGTACCAAAGAGACAAAGAAAAGCGGCTCGGGTTTGGGCGGGAGCGGGTTTTACCGGCCAGTCCCGCCGCATTCTGTCTGTCCAGGCAGCTGTTTTTGTGTTTTTTTATTTTTATTTTTTAGGTGAGGCGTGTGATACCTGGACGGGGCGAGGCGGATGTTAACCTGGGGACGGAGGCGAGGAGGAAGTGCTCACCCCCCGGACCTCCAGACCTCCAGGACCTCCACCCCCACCACCGGTCCCTCGCTCCTCCTCTCCCCCGCCGACGAGGCTCCCCGGCCGGCTGCAGCCGGAGCAGCGTCCCGGTCTCCCGGAGCTCCAGCAGAACAGAGGGGAACAAGAGACAGATGATGGACAATGACTCCCTGGATGCTTTGTGAATGAATTATCTCCTCTAAAGACGCAGACAGCGGATGGTTTTATAGTATTTTATTTCATTTTGGTGATTTTTTGGGGGGTTTAGCGTTGGTCAGACGCTGAAAACCCCGCAGGGAGGATCAGCTCAGGCGCGGCCACAAGGACCAACAATGCGGATTATCTCCCGATTATTTGCCTTTGTGTGGATCGACTGAACAGAAAAAGCAAAACAAAGTTGAGATAGGACTGTCAGGAGGGAGAAGAGCCTGTTTCCCCCCCCGGATCACCGTTTTATCACCCAGGACTGGAGGCTGCGTGTTAACCTCAAGGACAGATCCACGTGGAAGCGCTTGGTGTGAACACGACGACGATGGCCAACGACTCTGTCCAAGTAAGTTCAGCTGGATGGCATGTCACCTTGAGATAAACAGCATCTCCTGCTTTAATTCAGGCTTCCAAAAAGCCTAATTTATCATATAAACAAAGATAGTTTTCCTTATTTCAACTTACATCTAAATAAAACAACATTATTATGGCAATAAGATTTTCACATTAAAATAATTCCTCCCTCCAACTCCTGAACTGCTGTTTTAGATATACAGGACTGTCTCAGAAAATTAGAATATTGTGATAAAGTCCTTTTATTGTCTGTAATGCAATTTAAAAAACAAAAATGTCATACATTCTGGATTCATTACAAATCAACTGAAATATTGCAAGCCTTTTATTATTTTAATATAGCTGATTATGGCTTACAGTTTAAGATTAAGATTCCCAGAATATTCTAATTTTTTGAGATAGGATATTTGAGGTTTCTTAAGCTGACATTTTTTTTTTTTTTTAATTGCATTACAGAAAATAAAGGACTTTATCACAATATTCTAATTTTCTGAGACAGTCCTGTAAACTAATTTAAAACAAGGAAGTCCATTGAGAATCGGTTGACTTTTACTTAATCACTCATTTAAAGGACGCATTTATGGAAAATATCACATTTGTTGCGATTGAAGCTGTTTATCTGGATGTTTTGAAGTCACTACCATCACTTTGTTTGGTTCTTCCATCAATCAATCCTGCTACAAATCTCCAGGATAACGTGACATCACAGATTCAGATCAGAGGAGAATTATCCAGCTTTGTGTTCAACCGCCACAATGCCACACCTTGAAAAAGAGTGACATAAAGCTTTAAGTCAATTTCAAAAGAGGCACGACCTATTTGTCCTGTGGGTCCAGTCAAGCGACGACATTCCAGCTTCTGGGTTGGTGGCGGAAATGCACAACTTTTGACGGTTTTCCGGTCGCCGGTGAATGAAAGGAGGAGGAGGAGGAGAAAGAAAGAAAACTATGATGATGAAACCAGAAGAAGCTGAGATGTTGTATTTCTGTTTGCTGGGTCGGCATATGTTGCGATGGTGGTGAAAAATGAGAAGAGACAACTCAAAGTTGAAGATCAAGACCGTATTTAAGTATTCAAACAAAAGGCAGGGAATTATTTTGGCTTCATCGAGATTTACAAAAAACAAAACTTGCACCGAGGGTCAAGACGAGGCCCTGAATCCTCGCTGATGGGAAGCTGCCCGAGAGACGTGGCTTAGGTGTAGATGTTGAAGATGATCCATCAGTTTTGGGTTTGAATCAAAGAAAATAAAAATGAAATCCCAGATGGATAAGACTGCGAGGATCATCCATCCAGTCTGTACCACTGGAACTGGTTACCTTGTCTCCGGTTAATGATGCATGCTGGGACACTTTCTGGTTATAATAATGTGGCTCGTGGCCCAACTGTGCGTCTTTGTGCTCTGGGTTTTGTGTGAGGACATGCAAAGGTTAACGTCAGGCACAATAGTGGTGTTTGCTGTAAAACAAACGTGCATTTCACTGACGATTCCCTTCAGGCGCGACTCGCTGAGTAAAGCTCGTGCAGAGCTGGAGGGCTGCTTACTCTGCTTTTACGGAGAATCGTTGGCGTTTTAGGTCGAAATCAGCTGCAGAGTCGTCTGTTTTACGTTCTGCACAGAGGAGATGACGGCTGTGAAATGAATCCCGTCCCACTCACAGCCCTGTTGTTCCAGCGGAGCGTGATACCCTGACATTTAGGCCCTAAGCATCGCGTATCAGTTGACATGCACATGGGCGTTGCATACCTGCCGTGGAAAACAGCACCGGCCGTGCTGCCATGCAGGTGTTGCAGGTTATTAGTCTGCGAGGAGGCGCTTCGGTTTTACACCGCTGGTGTGATTTAGCTGAACGTCACCGGCCTGCAGGGAAACGCGATTAAGCATCAATTTACAGAGTAGAAGAGGAATGTGTGAAAATGAAAAATACAGTTTAGTAGTGTTGATGACAGAGCAACCCGTTTAAAAGGGCGGTGCACTGTAAGAATTAATGAAATAATGACTAAACACAACAGTTGTTAGCTGCAGATGCCAGATGCTGTTTTCATTTCTCCGCTTCATCAGGAACGAGCCGCAGCGGCCGTCGTTGTCTGGTGTTTGTGTTTGACTTGTTGCATCAGTCATGATCTCGCTGGGTTTGAGATGTCGGAGGTTTTCTGCTGCACAAAGTATTTTATAATCGTAACTGTCAGGAGAGGTACGAGTATTTGACTTCTAAACAACATATTAAATCAGATAAAGCTGTTTTAGGTGTTGTTCGAGACGACCGACAGGGATGGGTGGTATGGACTAAAAAATGTATCACGATAATATAAATCTATCTCGCTCTCAGATCCGCCATGTTTGTTACACAAAAACGTCAACGGGAATTTTTTTTTTCTTTCTTTCTTTCTTTCTTTCTTTCTTTCTTTCTTTCTTTCTTTCTTTCTTTCTTTCTTTCTTTCTTTCTTTCTTTCTTTCTTTCTTTCTTTCTTTCTTTCTTTCTTTCTTTCTTTCTTTCTTTCTTTCTTTCTTTCTTTCTTTCTTTCTTTCTTTCTTTCTTTCTTTCTTTCTTTCTTTCTTTCTTTCTTTCTTTCTTTCTTTCTTTCTTTCTTTCTTTCTTTCTTTCTTATTTCCTTCCTTCCTTCCTTCCTTCCTTCCTTCTGTGTTGATTTAACGCAGAATTTATTCTTTCTTTCTTTCTTTCTTTCTTTCTTTCTTTCTTTCTTTCTTATTTCCTTCCTTCCTTCCTTCCTTCCTTCCTTCCTTCCTTCCTTCCTTCCTTCCTTCCTTCCTTCCTTCCTTCTGTGTTGATTTAACGCAGAACTATAAATCAGTTTTACACAAAATCATCATCAACGGGAATTTATAATTTTTACCGCGAGATGACAAATTCTTATTGTGAGGAATTTTTTTGACGGTTTATCGTGAACGGTAAAATATCGCCCATTCCTAACGACCGTGTGTGTGTAATGCCGTGCTAGTCTGCTGTAGGTTGTATAAATTATTTTTCACCGCTCACAGGAGAGCCAGACTCCTGCCTTTCTTCTCCCGCGTTAAAGACGCCCCGCTGCAGACTTTATTGCCGTAAAGTCGCCGTATCGCTGACGGCTCTGCATGCGTTTGTTGGGAAAAGCAACCTGCCTGAAATGTAGCAGCGCGTTGGTCAAACTGTGGCCTCCCGTCTCTCGTGAGAGTCGTCATAACATCGCGGTTTCTGGCTTTTCCAGCCGGTCCACGTCTGGGAGCTGCGTGTGTGAACCAGGTTCGTCAGAGTGAGCAGATACGGCCGACATCATCATGAAGGGCTGGTTCTGGGTAGTTTGTCAAAATATTAGTAATAATTTACAGAAATGTAATAATTGGACCATTGTGGGGCAGCTGGGGCTCGGAAGGTGGAGCCTCGTCTGCCCCTTGGAAGGTCAGTGGTTCCACTCCCAGTTTTTCTAGCCCAGGTTTATGCATTATGATGCATTCATCACTGCGTTTATGTGTACGATAGGAAAAAGTCCTGCCTTGAATGAATATAAACTATATCTATAGCTGTGAGGGATCAAGCCGGTAAAGCGCGAGGACATTAAGATTTTAAAGAAAAAGAGGGTTTTATTACCAAAATGACAAGATGGGCCCTTAAAAGAGGTCAAAAATAAAGAAACTAAACAATAACAGCCACCACACTGAAACAAAACCAAACCAACTTACCTGAACAAACACACACCAGGAACTTAAATACTGGCTGATCAGACCAGTGACACACAGGCGTAAAACAACTAAACATTGTTAAGAGATAATCTAAACAAATAGTGAGGATGACAGTGGTTCTAACTTTATTCCTAAATACAAAATTAAACTAATTAACTTAAATTATAGGGAATATTTACACAAACAACCCATGATGTTGCTGCCTCGGTAAAGTCCCAATCGCCTTAATTTCTGGCAGCTGCATCCTGGAGTCTCCAACATCCCCTCAGCTGCGGCTCGCCGCCCCAATAAACCATAAAGAAACAAAAGTTGAATATACTAAGTAAACCAAATGTAAGTGCTACAAACTGTACTTGTTCATTTCAACACAATATAAATAAAGGTGTGTACAAAATAAACCAAAGTGTCGGTGCTCAAAGTTACCGCCATTTATAGCTGTGGGGCTGCGGACGCGGGCATCACAATAGCACTGAAGTTTGGTGCATTTTAATTACTTATTGCCAGCGTAAGACTTCACTGAAACACGATGTTGGCGTTAAACTGCGCATTTGTTTAATTAGCACTTGGAGTTCGGGTATTGAAACGGCTCAGACACTTTAAGCAGAAATGTTCCGGTTCCAGCAACAGAGAGACTCACAGATCCTGCAGAAAATACGGTATCGGTGGGTTTTCACCTCTGTGCACCCTCCGGTGTCGTGTAGAGAGGAAGTCGCTCATTACTGCACTGCAACTTCCTGTCTTGAGTCACCAGGTGGAAAAGCGCAGAAGTGAGCATCGCTGTCTTGCATTAGTGTCATGTTAGCAATGTGGCGCTATTTTAGGTTGGAAACTCTTTCCAGGGAAAACTGCAGAATTATCATGCAATAACATGAATGTTGATTAAAAATAACACAAGCTAAATTATTCAGCATTTGAGAAACCATCAGGTGAAAAGGCCCCAGTTTATGGAGCTAGAACAGTCTCATAATTCACAAATGCACAGGACAAGTTTTACAAATACACGGACCGATTTGCAAATACACACACATATTTGATGCACACACAAATATAACCTGATTTACAAATATTTTTTTGTCTGTGAGCTGTGCTGGATTTGTGTGTGAGTTTTGAGACTCCCCTGACGTGACTAGATCCACAAATAGGTTTTTTTTAACACGGAAGGATCTGCAACCAATCAGATTAAAGGGGCGGATACACCTGCTGTTTGAACTGCGTTAGTGCCGTTCGCTTAGAAAAGTTTCTCATCATCAGTTGCTGCATCGGCAGGACTAAGAGCTCTCCAGTCCCGACGGCTCTGGTTGAACAGCCCGACAAACCATCTCCAATCGCGCTGTTGTATTTACCGGGATCACAAGAAAAGCAACAGTGATCTCCTCTTCATCCTGTTTATTTATTTTTTATCTCCTGTAACTGTTTTTTATCTTTACTCCACTAACTCGAAATATTAATCACTTTTCTATGTGAACAGCGCTAACGCAGTTCAAACAGCAGGTGTATCCGCCCCTTTAATCTGATTGGTTTAGAGTAAATCGTCCCCCACGTAGGTCTGCTCTTATGATTGGCTGAAACAAATGAAGACATCTGATTGGTTGCAGATCCTTCCGTGTTAAAAAAAACCTATTTGTGGATCTAGTCACGTCAGGGGAGTCTCAAAACTCACACACAAATCCAGCGCAGCTCACAGACAAAAAAATATTTGTAAATCAGGTTATATTTGTGTGTGCATCAAAAATACATTTGTATATCTTGTCCTACGCACGTGTGAATTGTTCTGTGCACGTGTGAAACGGTGTGTGTATTTGCAAATCGGTCCGTGCATTTGTAAAACTTGTCCTGTGCATTTGTGAATTATGAGACTGTTCTAGCTCCATACCAGTTCATCAGATCTCCTTTTGCAGCTAATCCACGTTTGGTTACATTCGTACCTGAAACAACCCTCTTATTAAGTCAGATGATTTTACCTGGTTATGAAGTTGTGTTGATTTATTCAGCTAAACAGAAGGACTGGTGGCGGCTCATCCAAGGTGAGCCAGGGGTCAAACGGCTGCGGTGGCGACACCGTGAGATTTCCACGCTCACGGTGTCTGTAACTGATTAATTATTTTAATATTATGCGCCGCAGCAGGCGCAACTCCACATAAAGAATATGCACCGCTTTAGTTCTAGCAGGTAGGATGAATCATCATAAATCCCCCGGTAGCCGGTCTATGATGCTTCATTCAAAGAGCACGTTGTTGTACGTTTCTGTCATTCTCCGTGAACGGCGGGGTCTGGTTGTCTACAAAAGATGCAGATCTACAAGACATCAGTCCGTCGCTTTGTTCACTTGTAGATTCGCTGTTTGTTTGGCGACGGCAGTGACGTCACATCAGAGGGCAACCCGAATTTGACTAAAGAAAGAAAAACAAACATGAAAGAAGGAAGTAGAGAAAGATGGTCTATAATAGATGGATTCACAGAGAGATTCATAATGGAGGAAGGCCTCTATTATAGCATATATATATATATATATATATATATATATATATATATATATATATATATATAGTATACAGTACACAGTACAGACCAAAAGTTCGGACACACTTCCCCATTTGTTTGAATGAGAAGTCCAAATTTATGTATATATGTGTGTGTTTGTGTGTGTGTGTGTGTGTATATATATATATATATATATATATATATATATATATATATATATATATTTATATTTAAAGAGAGACTTTGGTGACTGAATATAAATAATTACATTTAGCTGACACGTGAGCATAAACCAAATATAAGTTGTATTACTTTACTTTGCATAAAGCATGTACATTAATTTGATACTGATACTTGTCTGTTTTGTTGGTTATTTCTTGGCTCGTAGTACTATTTTTTTCTCTTGTACATTGCTCATTTTTCTACATTTTATATTGCTCTTTTTTTAATTATTACGCTATTTATTGGTTATGTCTATTTTATTTTTTTTTGTATAAACCGTTGAGCGTGTTTGTGTTTGGCTGCTGCACGATTGAATTTCTCCTCTGGGAGATCAATAAAGTCTTCTATTCTAAAACAATCTTTAAGAAATATATAATACCATCATATGGTTACTGTAAAATCCAACACCGTTACATCCCTGACCTGCTCCAGCAGGATGTGCTCTTATTCATCTCCTACTCACATTAACACCGTTTTCATTTCCTTCTTGGCGGTTTCTGTCAAAACAAACATGGGAGTCCTCTCTGATGGAGGAAGCCCCAGTAACAGACCCAGGGATTATTTCTGTTAAACCGGGATACAAATGTTTTAAGTTTCAAACAACAAACTGATGTACGTTAAAACAAGTCTGCGTTCAGCTCCGCCGGAGCCACAAAAGGATTCACTAAGCAGTTTTCATGACTTTGATATGCAAAACCAGTGGCGTTCCCCTTTCAAGTTTCCATTATTGTAGCCATGAAACAGGCAGAGCCCCCCCCACCCCCCAACAGGAAGACATGATCAGTCAGACCCAGTAGAAGCTCGATCCCAACTGCGTCATACTTCCTCACGAAGGTTAGAGGGCAAACAAGAATGGAATGGATGAGGGGGGGTTCATTTCTCTGGTACGGTGTGTGAACGGATCTGTGTCGGCCGTCGCTCGGGCGACGGATATTTGACAACGTAAAGAAACCAAATATCCAAGTGAAAGTCATTAACGTTAATAATCTCATGCAGATGTACCAGAGATAACTCGCATGCAGTCTCTCTCCGGGGAACGCACAAGAATACAAGAATACCTCCCATAAGCCCCGCCATGACGTAAGGAGGCAGTTATGCACACAAAGTGGGTTTTTCTCAGCGCTGCCTCCAGGCCATGTATGCACACACAATCTGCAATAATGCATCGAGGAACCCGTGAGCTTCCGGAGGCTCCGGGAACTAATCTGCTCCTCTATTTTCAAGTTTAATAAAACAGTGCCGTCTAACAGGACTGCCGGTCATGTGATGCATGAAGATATCTTTATATAGGCATATAAAAGCTCATCATGAGGCCCTACTGGCTCCACCGACTTCATGCTTGTGGTTTATTTGTCTATAAGAGGCATGTAAAAGCATGACCTCAACGGTTTCAGCTGAAAACGCTGAACACATGAAGCATCAAGAGTAAATGAGCTTCCTGTGTAGAGCGTCTTCATATGTAGAGACTCTTCATATGTCAGCACGCTGGCAAATAACACCACTTTCTGGGTGATGGACAGCAATCTAGACCCAAACTACATTTACTTCTGGTCTGGGGTGTCGGCCTCACAGTAATGTGTAATCTGGTCTGCATTTGCAAAAACAGCATGTGTAGATATAGTAAGAGACAATTTTTTTGTTTCTGATACTGATCCTGATGTGTCTGTATTTAATTTCAGTTTTGTGTTTATAACGACCTTGTTTCAGAAATATATTAATAATATTCGCATATCGTTGTGATTGATTAAGCATCAGGTCCATTTCAGTGACTACGTTTACATGCAGTCAAAATTATTATATTATTATTATTGCTAATATTCCGGTTACTGAAACATTCGGAATATTCCGTTTACATGGTAATTAATCATTCGGGATATCTGGATCAAACCAGCGACGCGTGGAGAACATCATGACGCAATTCCCGTCATTTCCGCTTCTTCTTCCTGTATCCAAAGTCAAAACAAATGCTGCTTCGCGCAACTTTTCGCTCACCTTCTTGTAAATCTCGCTCTCCCGGTACTTTCTACCGTCTACAAATGTCAAAATGTTCATTGCGTTTCTCCGTGTTTATAAGTACGTCCTGGACTCAAAAGACCAGGATTCCTTGTGAACAGAGCATGTGCAGAAAACAAATTCATGTTCCGTTTGATGGGGATATTCCGTTTGGCGTTTACATGACCAAATGTTCGGGTTTTAAAAGGAGGAACCCAGGGGTCATATTCGGGTTTTTAAAAACCCAAATATGAGCAAATTCTGGTTTTAAAAGAGTTATTGACTGCATGTAAACGCAGTCAGTGATGCTGATATACGTTGTAATCTGATTACTATAACGGTAAATAATGCAATTTCAAGTCGGTAATTGTATCTTATATTTAAAATTCACGTTTCATCTACAAATGTCTTGGTTTTGATACTCTCTGGTCTTGGTAGTGTCTTGGTCTCGGTTAAGGCGGTCTTGACTACAAGTTTACTTGGTGTCCGTGATCATCCAGATGTTTTGGTGTTAATGATTCTCAGATGGCACAGAACGTGTAGAGTTATTGATGCATAAGAGTTTTTGGAAAAAGAATGTAATGCAAGAGCTTCATATTTCCTCTCCATCACTTCCTCTGAAGCTGTTGGAGCCACATGGATTGTTCGACAGTCAGCTGTGTGTGTGTGTGTGTGTGTGTGTGTGTGTGTGTGTGTGTGTGTGTGTGTGTGTGTGTGTGTGTGTGTGTGTGTGTGTGTGTGTGTGTGTGTGTGTGTGTGTGTGTGTGTGTGTGTGTGTGTGTGTGTGTGTGTGTGTGTGTGTGTGTGTGTGTGTGTGTGTGTGTGTGTGTGTGTGTGTGTGTGTGTTCACGGATATGGGAGTGTGCTGATGTCATAGTTTACCTGCTTCCTGACTAATGTACTGCAAATTTCACGGGCGGTAATGGTCCGTCCTTTAGGAGACACAAAACACGACCATCCACTAGCCGAACAAAACGTCTGTTTAGTTTATTGTTTTGCACAGTTTTAAAAATATACAGGAAATATCAAATATAAATACTATAGGCTCAGGAAGAGGCAAAAAACCCAATGGGCTTATTTGAAGCTTCCACCGAAGTTATTAAAATATGTTATAAAGAACACAAGATTAACATACAAAAACAAAAAGTATAACTACACAAAAGTGATGGCAAACTAATAATGCAATATATAAAGAATAAAAACAAAAAAATAAGTGTGTGAGTGTGCATGGGATATTGTTTTTACAAATTATATTACTTATATTGACTCCTGGGCAAATAAGACGGTACATGTCACTATGAGTGAAACACAAAAAAACAAAACAAAAAGAAAATGTATACACATGTACAACCTTACATTGGGAAAACAGTTACAAAACAGCAGTCAAGTTCCTTCAAGCGTCTTTTGTAACATTTCAAAGAGGAACAGCTATTTGCCAAGTGGGAAAAATCATTCCACAATTTAGTCCCTAAATCTCACCGAAAATTGACGTCTGCAAGTGAGAAATTTAGGGGATGAAGATCTGAGGATTGTCCAGTTGAATAAGAATGAACCTGTGAATTTGATTTAAAGTAAGTCTTGAACTGTCCAGGAATATTCCCTTCACTTGAATTTAGCTTATAAATAAAAACGCATATCTGAAAAATATTGATATCATAAATAGTAAGAATCTGGAGTTTGTGAAATAAAGGAGTAGATGAAGCGTGTGACTCTGATCGAGTTGAAATCCTAACAAAACGTTTCTGTAGGACCAGAATTTTGTGAAGAGTTGTAGGAAAAGTATTTGCCCAAACTATATTACAATATGAGAGATAAGGATAAATTCAACTATAATAAAGTGTAAGGAGAGACAACTCGTTGTGACAAGATGACTAACACGCCTTATAATTAGGCCTGTGTTGAAAAGATCGATTTTCTGATTCTAAATCGATTCTCATATTAATTCCTAAAAATCAATTCATATGTCTAAAGATCGATTTAAAAAAAAAAAATTAAATAAAATATGTTTTAATTATTTTTTTTTAATTAATTTATTTTTTCCCATCATTACAACTTTTGGTATTTTTTTTTTATGCCCAAAAAATTAATGTTTTGTTGGACACGAGAATAACTAGTGCCATGTTTTTGTCTTTTAGATATGTTTAAAAAGTTTTCAGTTATAATTGAATAAATTGTCTATATTTCTTTGCTTTATATACTGTCTTGGGGTTACATTTGCATAAAATGCTAAAAACCAAATTCTCAAATATGGGAAAAATTGATAATTCTGCCCAACAATGTTTCTGAAAGCAGTTCTATCAGCATTCTGGGAGCTGATTGGTCCTTACAGCATCGTTAGCTGCAATACTTGCTGTTGAATCTCAATATAATACTAGTATTAATATGTTGCATAACTACAGTCATATCATTCATGCAACAGCTGAAAAAACTGTTTTAATAATACTAACCCAAATCAATATCGGAATCGGATCGAATCAAAGTGTGATAATCGATTCTGAATCTTAAGAATCTGAATCGATTCTTGACATTTGAATCGATCCCCAGCCCTACTTATAATGCTAACGGATTTATTGATTTTTTTTTTTTTTTTTTTTTTTTTGGTAACCCAGTCTGAACTCTAACTTTGTCTGAAAAACACTTGCTTTCACATTTCAGGCTTTTGCGTACTACTTGGACAAAACCTGACTCTGTTTTGCTCTCCTTGGGTCTCTTCTGCATGGATGGGAGTGGGGCTTCGCTGGGCCACGAGGGCGGAGGGGGCTGGGCGTAGGACTGGGCGTAGGACTGGGCGTAGGACTGGGAGGGCCAGAGGGTGTTGTGCTGGTGATGAGGCTCGACGGCCGCCGGAGTACAATAGCTGGTATTGTCTGACACAAGCAGCCCAGATCACATTCAGTTCACTGCTAGTTTATTTTCCTCATCCTGGTTGGAGCCTGTAAGGGGGGGCCACACCCTCACCAGCTCCCGACCCCGCGCCGGGGTCACAACGCCGGGTGAATCCTGCCCGGTCGGTGGTGGTGAATAGAAAAACCCCGCGTGTTTACGCCGCGCTTCAGCGGCGGCGTGAGCCGCGGCACCTGGTGCACGTCCACATTCTTTTCCTCTTGTCTACGTCTTTTCTCCTCATTGTGCAAACATACCATAATTCTCATGACCTCATGGCGATGCAGCCCTGCATTCCAGCGCCGGATGAACCACTCCTTCTCCCCTTGACACACATGCAGCTCCCAGCAGCCCCGAGCGGCCGCTGTTATGACAGCCCTTTATCACCCTTGGCTGGCCGACCCCGGCGGAGCGGGTGCCGGCCGGCCTGGAAAAGCAGGAGGGATCGGGAGGACGGAAAGGAGCAAGTGGGTCAGGGTGGATCCCTCAGCCCAAACACAAATGTAACAGATGTTTCACTGCTGCCCTCCGGTTTTATCCCAGGGGGCAATCTCTGTCACAGAGGCTCAGGTTTAGTCTTCTGGTCCGGTTCGGACGGGTTTCACACCAGTTGTTTAGTTTTTTGACCATCATTTAACCCTTTATCACCGGCTGGAGCGCTGGCGATCCCGGTTGCGTATATATATGTACAATTCCCACCAAATAAAACAGAGCAATAAGTCTTTCTGCATGTTGAACAGGAAAAGTTTCACTTACATATCCTGCATTTAGTGCCCCAGAGTTTTAATTCATCAAATCGTTTGGAAAAATCCCATAATGATCCAGTAAAATTGTGGAAATCTTCATAATTGATTGGCGGGTTATTTATAGATCCGGTACGTGTTCACAGCTCGTCCTACGTTGACGTACGTCCACACATAGATCATCACGTTGTCAGCGTGTCGTGAGGTTGGATTTTTTCACGCGAAAAGGGAGGTGACGTCATTCCCCCGGGAAACTAGTCGGTTTGAATTTGCGTTCTTGTTCGTGCTTTTTATCAGAGATTTTCACGAAAGATTACAACCCACACACACCATGCACACACTACACACTCACTATACAAGCACACACACACACACACACACACACACACACACACACACACACACACACACACACACACACACACACACACAAAACGGTTTACCGTGAGAAAGTTTTGGAGGTGATTTCAGCGCCGGATGAAGACACGATATCTAAACGTGATACATGAAATTATATTGCTCAAACTAAAGTATGAATTAATTCCAGATACATTTCCTGAGGTCAGAAAGGCTTTTGTGTTACATTTTTTTCCATTGACAGTTTTGAGGGATCTAGCTGTGGGATTTCTGCATTTAGAAAAATGTGTAAAATTAAAAAGAAATTACATTTCTTTGGTAGTTATATGCACTTTTTAGCAATTTATTTAGTTAATATGGACTTGTAACATACAGATTATTAAAGAGTGGCTTATATGAGTTGTTTTGATGCATAGCAAACAAAAATACTCCATAAAATGGCAGTATAGCATGCAAAAATGTAAAAATATGCTCAGGACTTGTTCTATGGTGGCTCATAAAGGGTCAATCACAGTAATTGGTCACTTCTCTCATCTGAGGCGTGGCCTGGTGTGTCATTGCAACATTGGACTCTGACTCAACTTGACCCCCGACCTTTCCTCATTACGGCAGCGTCCAGGCCCCCGGGGGGCATCGATCCCGGTGCCATCGCCCAGCGCTGCCTGGTTTAAACAGCTAATCAGTAGAGTTGGCTGAGGGTGGAGTTGCTGCTTTACATGTGTGTCGCACCCTGACAAACAGGGTGGAGGTTCAGGGAGGACGTGGTTGCAGTTTGACGTGTTATAAGATTTAGCAGTTGCACGCTTGAACCGAGATATTTTTAAGCGGAGATGAATCAACAAGGGGCATGATGCTGCAACTTCTCCAGGGCTGAAATTTCATGGAAACAGACTCTGAACAAGTCATTTGTGGTTTTCAGCTGATGCCGCTTTGGAGCCGTGATGAAATGAGTTGTTACTAAAACAAGAATGTGTCTTTTAGAGCCTGATCGCAGGGCTGCAGAAAATCTCCGTGTTGCATCTTTAAGACTTTTTTAGTTTCTTTTACAGACTTAAATTTCAGGCCACGTCCTTGTGTTCCCGTTCTTTCACGCACATGACGGGCCGATCAGTCACGGCGGTTTCCCCCGCAGCGGGGGGTCAGCTGCTACACAGTTCATTAACAAAGCAATATTGGACAACTTAGTTGAACAAACTGGGCTCTATTTATGTAACAGTAAAAGCTTGTGCTCATATGCATAATCCTCTTTAGGGCGTCAAGCTTTTCTTTAGTTCTGAAAACAGGGATGGGCTCTTGTTGGGGTTTAATTGGTCTCGGATGCAGACTTCTCGTCCGGGGAAGTGACGCCAGCTAACTCCCCCTTTGGTAAACAAATGGCTGTTTAATTCAATTTGATAAATAATGACCCATGATGCAGTTTTTCATTAGGACATGTGAATTAGCACCAACAGTGTTTAAATAATACCCCGACCCTCAGTTCCCAGCCAAAATGATTTACTCCACCGCCTGTGGAGTAAATCTTTGGTGGTCTGTATAAAACCAACAAACACATTTTAAACCCTCAGAAGACCAATTTCTCATCTTTGTCCCATCTACAATAGAGCTCTTCTTCAGCGCTGCACTTTCAATTTCTTTTCACTGATTTAAAAAAAGAAATTGTTTACAAAACTACTTTTAAACAAGATGTTATCTTAAGTGTTTTGAAAGTCTGGAGGTTTCTTATCGGTTGACTGGTCGTGTTTCTGTGGAGGTGGAGGTGTTGCGTGAACATGTTTTGGCTACGAACACTCAGATCCAAACCAAGCTACGATAAGCAGAACTCAGATTGCTTTTGTTTTCAGCGATGCCAAGTTAGAAATCCAGGCCGGCACGCCGGAGCCAGAATCAGATCCGGAGTATGAAAGCCGTGGACCGGACGACCAGCGTCCAGCGTCTCCGGGTGGGACAGCTGTCCAGACAGAGGTGTTAGTGTTGGCCAACGCCGGCTTGGGTTGCCACAGCGCTCCAAGGAAAGCTGGAAAATGTTCCAGCTGCGTTCGTTCACACAACCACGTACACGCTTCTCCCAAGACATTCTGGGAAAAAAACCAACAGTTGGTGGAGCAGATGCTGATCCCTCCTTCCTCGGTGCGCCGCTGAAAACGTGCACATTTGGGATGGAGTTGAAGTTGATTTTACTGAGATTCATCAATCCTTGAAGGGCATTCGTGTCCATGAGAATAAAAAAAATGATGGCACATTTAATTTCGTTGTTATACTAAACTAATAAAGATCTAATCTAATCTAAAAAAGGTAGAAGATTAGATGAACACAATTTCACAAACTATTTAAGAGTAGGAAGTGCAGCAAGCAGAAAGCAGAAAGAGACTTGGTTGAAATCTAAAGTTGCTTTCGTCAACGAAAATTATGACTAAATATCGTCGTCAACGAACCTTTATCACCTGAGGAAAACGAGACGCAACGAAAATGCTGGTCATGTGACGATGATGATAATTAAATATATAAAGCAATATCGTAGTAGAGGAATAAAAACCAGACTAAAATGTAGATTACAAAATAAAAACAAAATAAAAGCTAAAATGTGTCTTCATCTTCGTTGACCAAAACTACCGGTAGATGAAATGTTCTACCAAAGATCCTGAATGTCCATGTTTTCAGTAGTTTCTCTGGTTTAATGTCCATGTTTTCAGTAGTTTCTCTGGTTTAATGTCCATGTTTTCAGTAGTTTCTCTGGTTTAATGTCCATGTTTTCAGTAGTTTCTCTGGTTTAATGTCCATGTTTTCAGTAGTTTCTCTGGTTTAATGTCCATGTTTTCAGTAGTTTCTCTGGTTTAATGTCCATGTTTTCAGTAGTTTCTCTGGTTTAATGTCCATGTTTTCAGTAGTTTCTCTGGTTTAATGTCCATGTTTTCAGTAGTTTCTCTGGTTTAATGTCCATGTTTTCAGTAGTTTCTCTGGTTTAGTTCTGCTGGGTGACGTTAGTCCTCAATCCCAGTCGCTGCAGCAGGAATCAGATCCAGAAGATGCAGCTGCAGAGTTAGAGGCTGATGCCGTTAACGCAGAGCTCTAGTTAACGTCCATTAAAAACAAAGTTACAGAGAGAAACGCGGGGATCTGCTCTGGGGGGGAGAAGAAGAAGAACCATCTTTGGATCCACTTTCTTACATAGACGTGGAAAAGAAAACCCAATGTGTTGTCGAAAAAGAAAAAGACAGGGAGAAATGTGGAAAAATAAATATGTTGTAAACTCAAATTAGAGTCTTCTGTATCTGGAATGAATGTATTCTTGAGTCTATAAGGTAACAATAATATAATAATAAGATAACCTTGTTGGAATTGTAAAATGGGTTTGGCTAAATACAATCCTTGACTAAAACTAGACTAAAATGGCCCAGGACAATTCTGACTAAAATGCTCAGACTTTTAGTCGACTGAAACTTGACACGACTAAAAGGAGAATGAACGTGACTAAAACTAATAAAAACTAAAACGATAGCTTGACCCAAAGACTGGACTAAAACTAGAATTGAAACAGGCTGACAGAAACAACACAATTGAAATCTCCACATCATGAGTGCTCTGGATTGGTGTGTCTGTTGCCTGGCAACAGCTGTGCTGATGATGGCACTACCTGGTGTACCTGCATCTGGGATGCAGAGGAGCTCCTTCACACTACACGTCCAGGATCACCCCGGAAACCAATCAAGTTCTGCTGCTGTTTGAGTATCATGTGTTTACATGGTCCATGTTCTGAAATTACTCGTCCAGCCACGTCTCCAAAGACACATCAGAGCTAGAAGGTTGTTGTGTTTACTCCTGTGGGATCTGGTTTCTTTTTTATATATATATATATATATATATATATATTAGGGGTGCAACGGTTCAGGTAGCCCACGGTTCGGTTTCGGTTTCGGTTTTTAGGCCACGGTTTCGGTTCGGTTTCGGTTTAAGTTAAACCTAAATTATGGTTCTGGGTTAAATCGACGCAGAGCCTACGGCGTCGGGGTGCGCGTCGCCGCGTACCCCTACGCCGTAGGCTCTGCGTTGGTGTAACGCAGAACCATAAATCAGCCTTTATGTGCATGAAGAGAGCTTTTTTTCCCAAAATTATCTGTTTATTTCTCTCATCACTTTTCAAAATGTAAATTACTATAATTCTTTATAGTCAACAGCCTCTTAATCTTGACAACTCAGTACAGTAAGTGCATTTTACACTACTAAATACGTAAGGGATAATGCCCGACGAGGTACATTATCAGAAATATATGGGCGTGAACCGTCCGACGCGAGCGGAGGACGGTTTTCCTCCGCGAAAATATTGTAAATTATTATAATTATAATTATTACAATATTACAAAATATTGTAGCTTGATCCTGATATGGGAGAGTTACAAAGTTGGGGAGATCAGCCTGAATTCTCTCGTCTCTCTGCCTGTCACAGTAATGCACGTGATGACATGAAGGAGCCGGTGGTGGCAGAGAGAGGGAGGGCTGAACCTCGGGTTTTTTTCAGGTGTTTTAATTTAATTATTGGGGGAGTTTTGCCCGAGACGTTAGAGTTGGAGTCTGCTTTTGTTTATGACTGTAAAGCTGTTCGTTTCCTTCCTGTAAATAAACCGGCCCGATCAGAGCCGTCTCCGCCGGCTCAGTGTAACGTTTCACTGACCAGGCTGAGACTCTGATCTTCCACTAGCCGCTATCAAGCAATCATTACAGACAGTAAAAGCGTTGTCAACTGTTTTCACTCCACCGTCGTTGTAACCAACAGCGAAACCGAAATGATGCCACCGGAGATTTGAATGAAGCCGGCGCTTCTTCAAACTTTTTTCTCTCAACTCCCCCGCTCCGTGTCTGCTCTGTGTGAGCGGGGAGTGGGCGGAGCTACGAGGGGGAGTGGGCGGAGCTACAGCAGTGACTCGCGGAGCGCTGTTCTGCAGCTGACAGGCACAAAAACACGCGGATTGTAAAGCATTAATGCAAAATTAATGGCAAAACCGAAAATCCGCGGCACACATGGGCGTATTGAACCGTGGAGGGCGAACCGAACGGTTCGGTTTTATACCGAGAACCGTTGCATCCCTAATATATATATATATATATATATATATATATATATATATATATATATATATATGTTTTTATTGGCAGACTGTTTCCACAGTACAGAGCAAAACAGATGAACATACCTTTTTTTTTTTCCCTCCCTCTCCCCATCCCTACAGTTATCGTCATTAATTTTCCCTTGGGGATAGCAAAAAATTAAAATTAAAAATAAAATAAATAATAATAATAAAAGTTAAAAGAATAATAAATAAATAAAAATAAAAAGATAGTAATATAGTGACATAACAAAAAAGTAGTAGTAGTAGTAGTGCAATGAATGTAAACTTAAATAAGAAAATAAAATGAAAACGAAATGGGTTATCTAGAGATTAATATTTATTTCTTAGATCAGTGATTAGCAATTCCAGTAGTAGTCACAAGTTATACTAGTGAACACTTGAGTCGGAATGTTGTCATATATCACCCCCAAGATATACCAATGTATTAGTAATTAGGCTGTTACTATTCTTAGGGACAGGAAAACAACGAAAATCAAAGACATCAGCTCAGTCCTTTGGAAGTACTCTCAAATTTTCAAAATAAGTAATAAATGGTTGCCAGCTCGAGAAGAACCTTTCTAATGAACCTCTAATTGTAAACTTTATTTTTTCCAATTTGATCTGGCAGTTTCCATGGTGATCAAGTTGGAGAACTGTCTTCCTAGTTGGTTTCCAACCTTCTCCTGCTGGACACCCTTGACCCCACCCGTTCAGCTCGTCTGCATTTGGGGTCTCATTCGGTTATGAACTGGATTTGTAACGTCCCATTGTCGTGGCAACTCTTCATACAACCAATGAGAAGTTGATGAATTACCAGCAGAAACGCCCAATCAGGCGTAGGGATACGTTTTTAAAAAACCTAGTTCCACCTAGAAACGCTGTGTTCATAAATGTCTTGACACTGAACCGACTCCATGGCCGTTTCCCGCTGGCTGGGCCGGTGACATCACGGTGACATCACGATGTCCTCCCGCCCTCCTGCTGCAGCCAGACCAGACTCATCAATGGGACCAGACCGACAACAGTTGTGAATGTAAAGTGATCCACCATGTTGCCGGGTGCTACACCCCCCCCACTCCCTCGTGTTGCTCCTCTCTTCTGCTGCCACCTCTCCCCACCAGCTGCTGCCCTCCTCCTCCTCCTCCTCCTCCTCCTCCTCCTCCTCCTCCTCTTCCTCCTCTTCCTCCTCCTAGCCCTGTTTACCACTTTGGGCTGGTTCTCCAGAGCCGCCGTCCTCTGGGAGCAATTAGGACTTTTCCTTTAAAGCTTGTTGCTGCTGTTAATCAGCCTGAAGCCAACGAGACTAAACACTTGTGGCCAAAGGTGGCCAAAGCTTTAAACATGTTGTTGAGGATTGTGGGTACTTTTTTTTTTTCAAAATTACGATGATTCACGTTCAGTTCAGCATCCACAAATGACGCAAAAGATTGTGAAATGGTTGTTTTGAGGAAAACAGGAAGTTAAAGAAAAGTGTGAGTCAGCTGACAGACAGATTCCCCACAGCAGTGTGTGTGTGTGTGTGTGTGTGTGTGTGTGTGTGTGTGTGTGTGTGTGTGTGTGTGTGTGTGTGTGTGTGTGTGTGTGTGTGTGTGTGTGTGTGTGTGTGTGTGTGTGTGTGTGTGTGTGTGCGTGTGTGCTTTTGATTGTATGTGTTTATGTGCGTCACGTGTATCGAGACTTGTGGGATATAAATAGCTGAGGGGGGTTATTAAAGTTCCCCCTCTAACAGTCCTCGGCACTACAAAGGCCTGGAGACCGGGTTGGACCGCTAACATTTGACCTACTGGGAGTTTGATCAGCGGGTGCAGAACTCCGGCCTGAACGGACGGATGCTCAGATAGCTGGGTGGAGCTACACCCAGATCCCTTCAACCAGTTCAGCAAACAAACATATATTACAAATACATCTGTGTTTGTTATTAAAGGGACCAAGAACAACTTTTCTGGGTTTAAAAGCATAATAAGATTCTTTTTTTGGGCTCTAGTGGCCCTTTATTGAAGTTGCAGACAGGAAGGGGGTAGAGAGAGAGAATGGGGATGACATGCAGCAAAGGTTTGCAGGCCGGGATTCGAACCTGCGACCGCTGCAGGAGGACTGTAGCCTCAGTATATGAGCCGCTTTTAAAGACTTTGTCCAAGGAGAGTGATTAAGTATAATAATATTTTCCTTCACAGATCTTGCTTTTCTTTTTCTACTAGGAAAAAGTTGGTTGTTGATATATATATATATATATATATATATATATATATATATATATATATATATATATATATATATATATATATATATATATATATATATATATATATATATATATATATATATATATGGTCCTGGTTGTAAAGCCCTCCCTCACAACTTCACCTCATATGCTCCAGTTGAGTGGCCGTCTGGCATCACGCCGTCTTAAACATGGGCATATTTTTATCCAAAAAGCTATCTTGGGTCCCCCCCCCCCCACTATTTATGTAATTACTTCTACAATTCACAAAGCAACAAGTTTTATTTATTAAACGTGCCCAGAGAACATTCAGAATGTGATAAGCACTGCTTTAAGTACGCTGAAGTTAAAGGAGCTCATCAACCTCGTATCTCTAAAAACCTGTGACAGGGAAATTGGAGCAGCTTCCTACTGCACTTATTCTTGTTTTAATGTGAATCCGGAGCCGTAGTCCTGTTGCTTTTATTCTGTTAATGTTTTTATCTGTGTTGCTGTGGGATTCCTTTGTATTTTGTAATGTGTTGCAACTTCTCTTATGGTGCTGTCTTGGCCAGGATTCCCTTGGAAAAGAGGTCATTGTGTCCCAGAGGGACCGACCTGGTTAAATAAAGGCAATAATAATATATAGATAACATTAGGAATATTTATTTATGTGTAATCTTACTCAATTTGAAGTAGGGCTGCACGATTCTGGACAAAATAAGAATCAGGATTTTTTTGCTTAGAATTGAGATCACGATTCTCTCACGATTTTTTTCCAATATAAAATTTATTGCACTTATTACTTTAACTTTGCAACAGCTGAACAAAAATATAATAACAATAAACATCTCTTGTCTTCTTTACACAAACCTTTGAATAATTTAAACAATAATAACAATTTTGAACAATATTTGTTCCTCCCTGAGTTGAACACCCTTTCAGAAAGGGGACTTGTAACAGATCCTGTAGTTCTGAGGCAACAAATTATTCCTGTGGCTGGGATGAACCCCCCATTGCCTTTTGCTGCTATTAAGAAGCTGCCGATACAAAAGGTAAACGTTACAAAAAATATGATGGTGCCTGATAAAAGACTGGCATCAACTTTGTAACAGCTGACATTGAACATAAAAACAATAAACATCTCTCTTGTCTTTAAATAATTTAAACAATAATAACAATTTAACAATATTTGTTCCTCCCTGAGTTGAACACCCTTTCAGAAAGGGGACTTGTAACAGATCCTGTAGTTCTGAGGCAACAAATTATTCCTCTGGCTGCTTTTTGCTGTAACAGCTGACATTGAACATAAAAACAATAAACATCTCTCTTGTCTTTAAATAATTTTAACAATAACAATTTTAACAATATTTATGTGCAATATGTGTCAGGTGATGAGAAAGGAAGATGTTACAATCATTAACAAAATATAACAAACATGACAACATGATAGTTGACCATGACAGGACTACAACAACCTAGAACATAGGCCTAGTCCTTTTTTTATGCAGCCATCTTTAAAAAAAAAAAAAATTTTTTTTTTTTTTTTTTTTATTTTAAATCGTCGTCATTTGGAAATGAGATCGCGTTCAAGCATGAATCGAGATCGCGATTTTTTTTTTTTAACGATTAATCGTGCAGCCCTAATTTGAAGTCACCTTATCTAAGCGTGAACATGTCGGGTGGTTCAGGCCTCTGTCTAAGATGCCAACAGAACCTAGCTGAGAGATTTCATCTCTGCTGACCCGGGGACTCCTCTGTGTCCTCCGGGGGTACAGATGCACCGATCAGGATTTTAAGGGCCAATCACCGATCTTGAAAACCAGTATCTGCCAATCCCGATTTTGAGAAATCCATAAATTCTTCAATATTGTTGTCTCGTACATGACAATGACATTGTATTATTAGGTATAAAAATTAGGAGATGAGAAAGTATCATGAAATGACTGTTTTATTGCAAGCTGAGGCAATGACCAATATTTCACACTCTAGAGACTCTTAGAGATGATTAAAGCCTGAATTATGGTTCTGCGTCAAAATGACGCCGTGCCTACGCCGTCACCGTGACGCCGTCGTGAACCCTTCGGACTTCTCCGTCACTCCATTTCGCAGTACCCCCCGCGACCGCTAATTCGCAATCTTTTCCTGAATGGTTTATCCGACTTTTCCGGTCACAGTGAATTAAAGAGATAGGGACAACTATTGTGCAAAAAACCAAGACAAAAAAAAATCACACATACACGAAGAAAAGAGCGCTGAAAGTTCACCACTGCTTCAAACCGGAACTGGAAATGCGTTGCTACCAAGCGAACCAATCACAGCCCTCTCTTCTGCGTTTGGTCTGCGTCGCCTCGACGCGTAGTTACAATTTTTGGGAGGTGCACGTCAGTGACGGCGTCGTTTTGACGCAGAACCATAACTCAGCCTTTAGACTCAGTTACAAAGAGTAAGTGTAGCTACTAGCTTCATCTTTCCTGTGGTAATAATTATGTACATGTGCAGCAACACAGAAACAGCAGACATGTCACTCTCTAAAAGTTGATACAAGTTGTAAACTATAAACCTTTCCTGTGGAAAGAAGAATTAAATCTTAAAATAAAAATTAATTATGAATTATTAAGCTTTGTGAAAGCTTTAGCGGTAGCATCCGCCGCGTGTGAAGAAACTCTTGTGAGTGAAGCAAAACTCTTCACAGTAGAACTCCACATGTCACTCGTGAAGCGACTGACACGACTTTGGACTGTATATAGTTTGGTAAAACTCTTGACAGGATTTCATCAGTGAAATAATTACGACGCGGCAGCGCGCACCGCGGATCCAAGCTGCAAACGACGCGTTTAAACCCCATGTCTTCTACAACAGAAAGCAGCTGATGAGCAAAGCTCATGAATTCATTACCTACGATGTAGTTCTTTATTTTTCTTGCTGTCGTTTATAAGTCTCTGTTACATTTAGCTGAGTTAGCGGGGTGGCTGCACCTCCTGTTCTTTCTCTGCCTTAGCTGCAGAAAACTTTGGAAACTTAATATACTCCTTCGTGTGAAAAACTTTCAAATGTCTTATCAGCTTTGTTGTGTTGAAATTGTTGTGTGAGAACGCCCGCGCGGGCGGCGTTTGTTGTAGTAAACGTCATGTGATCGGCTCGCTCTGAACTATTATTTTCAGATCTCCGATCAAAACCGATAGGGCCATTATCGGCCCGATACCGATCAGTGTCCGATCAATCGGTGCATCTCTATCAGGGGTGGGGGTCCTGGGACGGGGAGGCCTTGGCTCCCTGATAGGCCGGTCCTCCCACGACCCCAACGCAGATAAGAGGGAGTTAATGGATAGATGGATGGATGTCTGAGTTTCCCAGCACTGGGTTTCTGACGGCTCTGAAAGCTTCTCCTGACGTCTTTCCTTTAGAAACTTGAGCCTGAACAAACCCGCAGAGCTCGTCTTTTGCAGCGTTTACGTCTTGTAAAGCGTGTACGTGGTGGAGGCGAACAGCGCGTCAGCTGATGAAACTAGTTTCCTCATTCTCCGTCCTTTCAGGGTAAATAAGGGAACAAAGCCCCGGCATGGACACACAAGCGCGTGTTTGTGTTTCCACCCCATTGTGAGTTTTCCCACCGTCGTCAGCTTGTGTTTCTGAGCGGGTTTTAATCTCCCGTAAG